>NC_060278.1:33519428-33530120 GCF_021613505.1 Equus quagga
GGGGGGGGGGAGCGGGCTGTAGACTTGTCCCGAACTGAGGCAAGGGGCTGGACCTTACACCCCTGGACTGAATACTCATTGGGTAGGGAGCGTCATCTGGGGTAAAGCCGCTCTTTCAGCAGAGGGCAATCCTGGAAAGGGGACCTAATGAGGTGTCAATGACCAATATTCCTAGCAGCTGGAGAAATGTCTGCTTTAGTTGTGAAAGGAGGGGTTGCAGATCTGGGCATAATGCCACTACAATGTTGAAGGAACTCAATCAAATGCATGACATATACCACCTTATGTTCAAGGCACTAAAATGCAAGGCGTTATGGTTCAGTCTTTATCCTACATGCATCCGACGACCATTGTCACTTGGGCCTTCCTCTTTCATGCCATGAAGCACTAACACTGTCAAATTTCTCCCACCTGTCTACAAAACTCTTTCTATCTGTGCAAATGCTTTCCATGTTCACTCTTAGAAAAGTACCCACCTTCCATTCAAGGTTTATCCCTTTATCTCCATTCTCCTCCCTGCGGTGTAAGACAGACAGTGGTATGAGCCCTGGCTTTGTCCTCTGCTAGCCTAGGGAAGTTCCTTAATCTCCGAACCTATTTCATCATCTGTATTGTGAGAATGGCAATTCCCATTTAACGAAGTTGTAATGAGGATTAAGTGTCATAGAACACATATGGTGGGCATGAATTTAACTTTCCAAGTTCAAGTGTTTAGGAAACGTAACTATTTCTAGAACTCAACTTTATTTCTATTTTGAATCTCCATTTTGCTGGGTGGTTAGAAACTTCCTTTCTGCCTGGGGTTGTGATGAAGTTCTGGAGGGCAGGCAGTGGGGAGAATGGCTTACATGGTATCCCTTCATGGGGAGAGAAGGGGCTATTGGTGTTAGTTGTCTGTGTGCACTAGCATCCTCTGAGACATGGGTCACCTCAATTGCCCCTTGGCTGTTAGTCCTTCACAGTTACTGCTGAAGTGTCCCTCCATCCGTTCGGGCCATTTGCTGATGTGCTGGAGCTGTGATGCTGATCACGCATCACTGTTGCACATGGCGATCTCAGATGTCTGCCTAAAGCCCTGTGCAGCCTCAGAAATGCTGCTTGCACAGGAACAGTTGTGTTGCTGTCCGAGTCACGCTGGGCCCCAGGAGGCTCTGTGGGGCCTGAATGACTACATTCACGGTGCAGATAAGGCAACCTCTGCTGCCTTCCCTCTGTCCAGGCTCTCACAGGGGAAGAAACATAATTTCCCTCTTTATTTTGAATCCTGAAGGCTGTCAAGTTAGTTACTCATTTTCCCACTTGGGCTGGGCGCATAGGGCAGGGTATAGGGCCAGCCCTTCCCCAGAAACCCACTCGTGTACTCCTGTACTCTCTTCCTCCTGCTGAGGAACTTTCCAGTGGTGGTGGTCGTGGGCGCACAAGTGTGTGAAGGCTTGTTTGAGAGGTCACATAGTCCCCCAAGTCTGCTGTTAGAAGCCCTAGGGTCATTTCCATCTCCCCCTGAGGGCTAGGGTATAGAAACTGAAAAGCCAGGAAAGGACTCCTTTCCGCATCATTGATAGAATCTTCTAGCTCTCTAAATGGAAGGGAAGAGCTAGGGGAATCAGAAACCAGAAAACAGTGGTTAATATTTCAAAATAGCATCCTGCCACACTGATGCAAAGTGCCGGCACAGAACCTAGCTCATAGCAGTTTCCAGTAAATATTAGTTCCCACTCTCATCCCTCCACTCTCCTCTCTTCCTCAATTGGCCATTTCCTTTTTAACTCATTTCAGTGAAGCTTTCAGCCCCATTACCCCACAAAGTTACTTCCACAAAGGTAACCAATGACTCCCCAGTTGTAAGGAGGAACTTACCAGATTTTTTTATTTGACCTCCTCTGCAGCATTTCCACTGGCAAATACATCGCCCCTTTGTGAAATTCTCTCCTAGCCTGGCTTTTGTAACTTCTGTCACTCTTCTTACTCATTTGGCTATTGTTCTTCCATCTCCTTCTGCCCTCAAGTACTAGTGTTTCCTAAGGTTCAGTTCTTTTTCTTTTTTTTTTTGAGGAAGATTAGCCCTGAGCTAACTGCTGCCAATCCTCCACTTTTTGCTGAGGAAGACTGGCCCTGAGCTAACATCCATGCCCATCTTCCTCTACTTTATATACGGCATGCCTACTACACCATGGTTTTTGGCAAGTAGTGCCATGTTCGTACCCAGGAACAAAACTGGCGAACCACGGGCTGCTGAGAAGCGGAACGTGCACACCTAACCACTGCGCCACCGGGCCGGCCCCAGGTTCAGTTCTTATATCACATTGCTGCATGGTGACACTTACGCCATGCTCTGATGCAGACCTGTATCTTCAGACCAAGCCTTTTCGTCAGACCTCCCTATTTTCATATCCCCCAAACCCTCTGATATTAAATCAGTTAATTCCTTTAGAGTGTTTAGCATGGTGCTTGGCACAGAGAAAGCCTTCAATCATGGTAGCGGCTGTGTTTATTCCTACATCTACCTGAAAATCTCACAGGCACATGTCAATTTTAACAAGTCCAAAACGGCTGATTTTCTCTTTTCTCCTTTATAACCCTACCTCTTGACAACTTTCCTTCCCAAAATAAGCAATAACAACCATGGTGAGTGCAGGCTTGTAAACACACACACACACACATTCCTCCTCCCAGTGCTAGGAGGGCAGAATTCTGGGCATCATCCTTCATTCCTCTTCTTTTCAGGACCCGTCTGCCCACCATCTGATCACTCAGTCCTGATGATTCTATGTCATAAGTTACTCTAGAACAGAAGTCTCCATTCTGCTTCCTCTCCACTGAGCTTGCACAAATGCAGACTCTTATTTCATCCTTGCTTATTCTTCAAGCCCAGCTCAACTGTCTTCACGTCACTGAAACCTTCGCTGCACCTCTTTCCTTTTCCTGGAGTTCCTGAGGTTGCTCTCTCCTGCTTTGTTTTGGGCTCCTTTCATTGCCTGGAGTGTCTCCTCCTGCCTCATCCACTTCTGACCTCATTTTAAAGCTCAGCTAAAATGTCATTAACTTCTATTTAGGTTGACCTGACTTATTTCCTCTCATCCCACTGTCGACCGTTCCCATAGCGTGTTTTTTGGTTCCTTTATACATATTCCTATTGTCACACTCATTTGTATGATAGTTATTTATTTGTGTTGGTCTCCCAACAGATGGAACATGGTGAGAGCAGGCATTGGGTTGTACTCATATCTATCTCTAGACCTTTGTTTGTATAAACTCAACAGATGTTTATGGAATTAACTGAAGTGAATTAAGTTAAATTGTGAACTGCACGATCTGAAGTGTAAACATTTTATCAGGAAGACAATAGGACTAGGCAAATATGCAAATTAGTGTTATGAAACCCTGGCTGGAGATTTGAGGAAAAAGAGGTTATGATAACCCATGATGATGAAGAAAGCACATGAAGAGTAACAAAAGTTGGGGGATTTTGCCTTTTTCCTCACTCGTTAGAAGTTTTCTCTTATGAATCATCTAAAGAAGCTTCTGATCATAAATAAGACTGCTACATGTCATGTAACTCCAGGACTTTCTCCGATATTTGGACTAAGATATCTATAAGGAAGTAACTTTTCAGAATATGACAGGGAGAAGACGTACTGTGGGCAAGCATGGCATTTGTTTAGTAAATTGGTATTTTCTGACTCGCGTACTCATGTCTCACAATAGCACTTTGAATGGAGCATGACAAAATTAAGAAGTTTAAACTAGACACCAAAGTGCAAACACTTTCTGAATTTTTTGTACTTTGATATGGAACAAAGGAAGGCAGCTCCTCTTTGGCAATCATAGACATTAAGGGAAAATCAAGGCAGCCTTATGTTGTTAAAAAAAATCCATCTGATTAGAGACTCATGTCTCCATCCAGGGGTTTTCATGGTTCAACATAGCCTTCGTTCAAGTGATCGACATCAGTACAAAATGTATTTCTATATTTTAAGTTTTGATTTTGTGGCATATCTATCACAGACTTTTAGAGATAAAATTTCGTAGTGTTCAACTTAAATTTTTTTGGTTGAGAAAGATTGTCCCTGAGCTAACATCTGTGCCAGTCTTCCTCTATTTTGTATGTAGGACACCCCCACAGCATGGCTTGATGAGTGGTGTGTAGGCCCACGCCTGGGATCTGAGCTGGTGAACCCCTGGCCACTGAAGCCGAGAGCAAACTTAACCACTAGGCCACTGGGCCAGCCCCAACTTTAAAATTTTTAAGAAAAAAGTTTGAGAAATTAACCAAGGGCAAGAGTCCAAATATTTAACGTCATTAATATAGGTAACAATGTATGAAAAACACAATTTGTTTGTCAAACAGAAATACAAACAAATGTAGAAAACATCCTATTTTAATTAATTTTGTGCTTTGAATACCTGTTAACCTGAATATTTTTTGTTTGGTAATAGCTGACCATTTTTTTTAATCTAGAGTACATTTTTTAATTTAAAGCACATCTAAATAAGAAACAGAAATATTTATACCACAGAAAGAATACGCTTTTTTTTTTTCTTTGAGGAAGATTAGCCCTGAGCTAACTGCTGCCAATCCTCCACTTTTTGCTGAGGAAGACTGGCCCTGAGCTAACACTCATGCCCATCTTCCTCTACTTTATATGTGGGACGCCTACCAAAGCATGGTGTGCCAAGCGGTGCCATGTCTGCACCTGGGATCCCAACTGGTGAAGCCCAGGCCGCCGAGAGGTGGCACATGCAAATTTAACTGCTGTGCCACCAGGCCAGCCCCAAGAATACGCTTATTAATAGGAATTTAAAACCGAAGTTTCAGCTGAGATTTCAAGATACAAAAAAGTATGAAATTTGAGGTTAGATAGTTCATAACAGTTTGATGAAGGAAATAGCCCAAAGCCTATCCTATGACTCAAATGTTCTCGTTCACTTTATGAATATCAAACAGTGGAGACACTTGGAGAAAGAGGAGACTTGTGAAGGGATTACCCTGGGAAAGCAGAGCTCCCCATCTCCAGTGGGGTGGGGGTGGAAGCTGCTTCTGCAGCTCATGCCAGGGAGCTTCTGTGGGCTTCCATGGGATCACGTGGAGAGCTTGAGATGCGTTCCCCACAACGAGGGGATTCTGTGGAAACTGTGAAACAGGCTGCCCAAGTGCTTCTGTGGCAGAACCAAGAGGGAGAGAATGGCCTGCAGAGTCAAGGACATGTGAATGTTTCCCATGGCCCAGATAAAGTCCCAGGGGAGAGAGAGAGCTGGCCTGGAGACATCTTGAATCCTGCCCAGAAGACCTTCTGTGGGAGAGGTCTCCCATAGAGGATGAGAGAACTCCCACAGGGGGACTCTCACAGGGCTGAGGAAACAGAAGCTGAGGGGTGACCGGAAGGAAAAGGTGCATCCCCCTTCTCATGAGGGTTGCTGTAAGGGGAGCCGCGAAGCCACTCTCCAAAGAGTCCCTAGAGAGCCCGGCAGCTCATGGGCGTGTGACCTGTGCACGCTTGTGCACAGGGACCTGCTCTTGGTTTGATGCTCTGCTGTCGCCATCTTGAAATTCCTAATTCTTTTCCAACAGACGCCTGGTATTTTTGTTTTGCACGGGTCCTGCAAATCCTATAGCTGATTCTGTGTGTCAGGTGGAGAGAGAGCAAAACTGACTTACAATGGCACCAGCTGGATAACAACTATTTTGTTTTTCACTCAGATGGACTTGTGCTGTGAAAGAGGACAGAGAGACGGAGATAAGATGGAGAAATAGAGAAGCTGAGCTCACCTGCTTTCCCCACTGCAGGCTTTCAGCCTAAAGGAGACTTGAATTTTACATCAAACCCAGTGATCCGATTAAAGTCTAATTTCTCAACGGAGATCGTGTTTGCAACTTAAAGAGACCATAGTTCTGCCTAGTAACTAAAGTTCAATAGAAAAATTCTGAGACTGAATTTCTTCCTACTATAAAAAAGCAAGTCAGTATTATTTAATAAAATAGTACAAATTCAACAATTACAGGACGTTGTAGCAGGTAAAAAAAAAAAGTCAGGTGTAGATTTGAAACTTTCTGCTTGATTCTGAAAGTATTTTCATTAGCAGAAGAAATTGTGTTTTAAAATGGATGGGGAAGGGCCGCCCCATGACCAAGCGTTTGGGTTCCCACGCTCTGCCTTGGTGGCCCACGGTTTTGCTGGTTCAGATCCTGGGCACAGACATGGCACTGCTCATCAAGCCATGCTGTGGTGGCGTCCCACATGGCACAACCAGAAGGAACTACAACTGGAATATACAACTATGTACTGGAGGTCTTTGGGGAGAAGAAGAAAGAAAAAAAATGGATGGGGAAACTTTCTGGAACAGAAGTGTACTTACATGAGATAACTGAGGAAGGAGTTGAAGTAATTACCTAGATGAGGGGTGGACATTTACCGTCATTATTTCACTACTAGCTATTGTGTTGAAAAGTTCAATCCCCATGGAGCAGATTCTGAAACAGCCAGAAAAGCACACTACCTCATGAAATTAAAATTATGTCCCAAAATGAGGCTCTGGGATTACAACATGTACATATTAGTTTTATTGCACACATTGATTCTCCTGCACAGCCAGGAATAATCATTATGTATGCTTGTGGCTTTGGAGTTAGAACAGGAATTCTAGCCCCATGTCCCACAAACAGCTATTTAATTGTGGTCAGTAAATCTGTGACCCAAGTATCCTGAAATACTAAATGTACTGTCCAGAGATGCTTCAGTTGCTAACAGACTTAGCTGTCCAAGAGGGAAAGTGACAATATGAAGGAAAGGTTTTCATTCATACTCTACTAACGTAGCAGGAAAAATAAACCTGATGACGAAATGAGAGGGCAGTTTCCAGAGGGCTTTAAGCACCGCAGTTTCACACGGCATCAGGTTACTGACACACCTGTTCCTCAGGTACTCTCATGTGTTACTAACACAGACATCTGACCTACACCTTAAGAAAGATCTGTGAAAGAGAGAAACAGACAATTAGTACTGATAACTCTTGCAACTGACTCTTCCTATACCTGGATTTAAACTATGCTCTTTTGGAAATTGCTCTGTCAATCAGCTAGGATATTCATTCATTACAGCAGTAGACTTAACATGGTTGTTTCAGAAACCAACTGTGGCGGAGACTGGCTGGCTGTTCTCAAACCTATTTCTCTTCTTCCCTGGCTAGACTCCATTTAACGGCCCGCCTTGTTGTCAGGCATTCTAGCCAGTGGAATGTGAAAGGAGGTGATGTGCATAGAACCTTCCTTGAGTGATCCTCTGTGCTTCTTCCTCTTCTGCCAGCTCAATGTTGTGATTACGTGTTGAGCAGATCAGAGCTCTTCACGGAAGAAACTTGGATCCTAAGCATTTATAAGAATGAAACACCTGCCATTCGCAACTTTACGTGGGTGAGAAACATACTTCTATTGTTGTGTGCCGGGATAGCTTTTTGTATTTACTTGTTGTAGCAGCTAGTGTTATCTTAAGGAATATATTCACATTTACAATAAAGGAATTTTAGCTTGCTGACCACTATGTTTTAGATACTATCTAATATTTCATCACATATAACTCTCCTATAAGCTGATGAAGTAGTTGTAACTGTCATTTCACAAATGAGGAAATTAAGGCTTAGGAAAGTTAAGCAGCTTTCCTGAGACATAAATTCTGCTGAGAGAGGATTTGAACTCAGGTCTGCAAATCTCCAAGTGTGTTCACGATCTTTCCAATAAGCTATCCCAAGAGGAAAATACTGTATAAACTGCACATAGGGCACAGATGTATTTGTCCATTCATTCATTAAACAAACACTTATTCTGTGGATACTCTGTGCCATGTCCTATCCTAGACAATGCCGAAGACAAGATACTCTTTTTATTAAGGACGAGAAGCAGTGACTTAAATTTTACCTCGTCTTCAAATTCTTAATGTACTTTCTAGTTTAAATTACTCTCAAGAAATGGTAGACGTACTAAGCAATAGCTCTCAGTACCTAATTTACTCATTGGTAGTCAAGAAGAAAGAATAGGTTTCTTAAGAATTATAAATTACTACTACTGAGACAGGCTAGCCTTAAGAACATCTGGCTTAATAACGAATGACAGCTTTCTCTCTGAAATTTAGGAGAGACTTTCCTATGGATGAACATGCTGTCGCTCCTCACATTTTCGCGAGGTGATGACAATGAAGAGGAGGAGAAATGTAGCATACATTCTGTACGGAGGACCATCATGCCAGGATTGGCAGATTCGGCCAAATTCATGATGGCACAGTCTAAAAGAAAAAACAATGCTTTTAAAATAAATAATAGTTCTATAACAAATAATAGTAATCCTATAATAAAAGCCAACATGATTTTATTATAGAAACTTATGAAACTATTATAGTAGAAAAGCAAAGTAGAGCAGAAATAAAAGTTTATGCTTTTCAAATAAATGAAGCCCAGAGTATATAATCATTGTAGTTTATACAATACTTAATTTTAGGGTTTAATCTAGCTGAGATTTAATATGATCTCATGAAACTAGGAGAAATATTTTGAGGCAGTATGGCTCATAAGACAAATTTGGTTCTCACAAATACGTTGATGTTGACATTGGAAACAAATGAAAATTGCAGCTGATAAGAGATATCTAGTAACTCAGAATACCACAACTCTCAGAGTTAAATATATTTAACAGAGAATTCACGACAGTCTTTTTTAGTGCTGGTGTCATAAGGGACTATTTTCTTAAAAATAAAAAGTGGGTTGGGTTACTATAGAATAAAAATCTGACCCATTTTTGTGTTTTACTGCAAGAAATCTGTAACTGAATCGCTTTGCAGATAGGGACTGATAACTATGGGAATAAATTATGTCTATTTGATGCGCAGAAAAACGGAATAGAATTAGGTTACAGTCTGTTTATTAATTAGTCCATGATGTGCTGGGAAATTTGGGAAAAGGAGAAAAGCAGCATGTGAGGACTCTTCTCTTGGGTGGATTGTGTATCTTAAAATGGCAAGTTTTGCTCTAGAATGGTCAGGGAAAGGTTTCCCTCACAAATGGAGCAAATTGACTCAAAAAAACTCTTTTCTTCTTTAGTAGGTTTCATACTTCTGTCCACAATCCCAGTATATGTGCATTTCATAACAGAAAAGATGTGGACATAGATGTATAAATACAACTCACTATATAAACACCAGGGATAAACTATAAGAGAACGACTACCATCTCAATGCGGTCAAGACGGGGAAAAGCAGAGAAGGAAGCGCCTGTGAGGAGGAGGAACTCTTCTAACAGAAAGAACCTAAAGGTATGATAAGAATCTTGCACTGGGAGAAATAACAGGTACCTCAACAAGACTAGAGCCACGTGGCAAAATAATACGGCGTTTTCAAAGTGTTCTAGAAGCGACCAAAATGGTGCCAGAAAAAATAAACTTCTTTGATAACTTTGTGGAGGGTGATCTATGGTAAAATATGGCCACTATGCAAAAATAGTGTCTCCAATTGCAAATATTTTTAAGAACCATGAACTTCAAAAGAAAGAAATCATTATCTTCGTGGTGAGTGCAATACATGCTAGCTTGCCCAAAGTCAATGGAAACGAATATCAGTAAAAAGGGTGTAACTGTAAGAGTGAATTAGGGTCCCACTGCAACCTGTACACTGTGTGTGGCTATGACTGCCTACAGGAAGCGCCGCGGCCGACCATCGCAGAGGGGCACCGTCGGCAACGGTTTTCCGTTTTGGACTGACCCCTGCGGTGCGCAGGCTCCAAGCGCCGAGGTTACCTCCCCGCAGGGCGCCGCCCACCTCGGGGGGACCAGGTGCGGACCCCGCGAGCCGGGTCCCACCTCCCGGGAGCCGCGGCGGCGGGAGGACGTGGCGCGGGGCCGGCCGCGGCGAGGGCGGGTGGCTGCGCGGAGGAGGCGAGCCCGCTCCCGGGCCCCGGGTGCCCGCCGCGCGCCACGAGGGCGCGGGGAAACCCAGCACTTCCCGCCCAGGAACGGCTGCCCCCGCTCCCGGCGCCCGCTGGCTGGCCGGGGGGATGTTCTCGCGAGAGGAGAGGGGGCGCGGGCGCCGCGGGTTTGGGGGGGCGCGGGGAAGCCTGCGGATGAGGGCCCGGCAGGGAGGGGAGCAGAGGCGGCGGGCAGGGCCGGGGCCGGGGCAGCCGCTCCCGCCAGTCGCCGAGAGCCGGCCCCTGACGTCAGGAGTTTTCCTCAAAGTCAACAACAAGCCCCGCGGCGGCGGCGGCGGCCCGGGCGGGAGGGGGCGGGGGGCCCGGCGGGAGGGGGCGGCGGGGACCCGGAGAGGCCGCAGCCCCCGCCCGAGCCGCCGCGCCGCGCCCGCCCGCCGGCCTGGCGGCCCCGCCCGCGCGGTGTTTTCTGTGATGAATTGAATTTGTAGCCGATATCCGATTCCCATGTAGTCTCCGCCTCCTCCCGCCGCCGCCCTCCTCCCTCCCGCCGCCGCCGCCGCCGCCGCCGCCGCTCCAGCTCCGCGGCCCGGCCCGGCCGGCTCCCTCCCTCCTCCTGCAGCCCCGCGCCTGCCATCGCCGGCCGCGCCGGCTCCAGGGGCCAGAGGCTCTGCGGGGTGGGGGGGGGACAGGAGGGGAGGAGGAGGGAGGGGGACCCCCGAGTCGCCCCCTCTCCTCCCCCCGCCCCCGGCTCCATCCTCCGCCGCCGCCCGAGCAGCTGCGGGGCCGCCG
>NC_060278.1:33530520-33572491 GCF_021613505.1 Equus quagga
GGGGGGCGGCGGGCCGCGGCCGGGTAGGGGCTCCGGCCTAGCGGTCCCGTGCGCGCCTGGGCCGCCCGGCCTGGCGCCTCGGGCGGGCCGCTCCGGGCCGGCCGCGCGGCTGGGGAGGGGGCGCCGCGCCGGGCGGGAGGTTATGTAACGCGGGGCGCCGCGGCGGCGTCCGGGGGGGCTGTCTGCGCGTGGGGGTGAGGCCGCGCCGGCTCCGGGGGCTCCTCCCGGCCGCCCCGCTGCCCGCGCACGGGCGAAGACGGCCTGGTGGGCGGGGGTGTCTGGGAGGTGGGTAACGTGCTCGGCTGTGTTTTTAATAGTAGTGGGGTTCTAATCCGCTCGGGAGTTGTGTGCCAAGAATAGAAATGTGCGGAAGATGCTGGGTTTGGCGGATCCAGTGATGCTGTCGCTGCTGGCGGCGGCGGCGGCGGCGGCGGCTCGGGCTGCAAGTAAACAAACCAGCCTCTTCCTCGTCCACCTCCTCCTCCTCCTGCGCATCGGTCTGCATCAGCCATGATGCTGGTGGGGCCCTTCAGAGCCCAAAGTTGAAACCGAGCTGGCCGCTGTGTTCGCCCTGAGTCCTAGGCGGGGTCACTCCTTGTTTGGGATTTCCCGGGATTGTACAGTTAGACTAGATTGAATCTGTTTGGGGCCAGGGTTTCATTACCGATATTTAACGTTGATCTTCAGAAAGCAGAGGAAATGCTTGCCCATACGTCAAGGCTAGGATGCCCTCATTTCTTCCATGAAAATAACGTTGTCAAAATAAAACCAACTCATTTCACCAGTGTGGTAATTGGTTGAAAGCTCAGTAGTTTGGAATTGATAACGTTTCCAAATAGAAACTCAACAGTGAAACGTATGTGTCTATATTGACTAATTACTAGTATTAATAAGATGTTTACACTTTTTTAGTTCATTTTGTAGCTGAAAGGTATGAAATAAAGACTTTGCAGTTAATACATTGCCAGCTCCCTCATATCATCAGTTTAGGTGTGTCTTCCGTATTTGGTAAAGCGTGGTCATATTATGTCTCTTGGTAGATTATACTGTAAGTCACCAGACAGCCACTGGTTTTGTTTTTGGTGGAAAGTTATTAAATTAGGTTTACATTGTTAGGAAATAGTTGAAAAATCCAAAAGTGGAAGAGTCCAATAAAGATGATTTAGGAAAGTTTATCTCCAGAACTTGAGTATCATTACAAAATATGTGTAAATTAGTATGAATATTCCGGGAGGTGATTGTCTAAAACACACGTATTCAGGAGGTAGTTGTCTAAAACATGAAAATATTTCTTATTAAAGTATCTACTTAGGAATAAATTACTAGTTTTCCAAGATGTATGACTGAATGCACAATTATTTGCAAGATATTTATCAGGACTGTAATTTGTTTTCTTTTGTCAATACATAATCTTGACTTTAAAAGTTTACCAAGGAGACTGTAGTTTGAAGGCCTGCTTTTTGTTTTTCTCGCTGAAGTTGACCCCAATATCTTTGATTGGTTGAGCTTCTTATTTTAAAGTGAGGGAGTGCATGTCATATGTGAGACAACATTGGAATTCAGAGGAATGTAGAATTTTCATTTTCTGTTGTGTATAGTTGTGCCAAGTATTTTCAGTAGTATGTTTTCTTACAGTATTTAACGAATATCTAGTCTAAAGTAATTTTCTATCAAAAATTTTCTGAAACTATTATTTGTGTTCCTTTTGTCCCCTACTTTTAGCCTTTCCATAATGATTACTTTAGTGAATTGTTTTCCAACTTAAACTAAGAGTCAATGTCAAACTAAAAATTTTAAGTTGCCTGTGTGAGAGTATTTCAGTGTTCTGCTTTGCACTTTTTTTGTTGATGTAGTTTTATGTCTGTAAAGTATTTTAAATAAGATTTCATTCATTCATTCAAGAAATACCAGAGTGTGAACTGTGTGTAAGGGGCTGATTGATTAAGAACTGTTTTATTTACATTTCATCCAGAAGATCCCTACCGTTAGAAAGAGAATTTGTTTTCAGAATCACTGGAAATCTAAACTTGTTTTGGTTAAGCATATCATGGGACAGACGTACTCAGCATAGAGTCTTGTGCAAAGTAGAGATTTAAGAGTTTTTAAACTCTAGTTTTTGGTTTAAACGTATGAGAGATTTTCTTTCTTAAAAAAGTTGAATGGAAATTTCCAACTCTTGGGGTTTCTTTAAAAAAAGGAACCTGTTTTACAAATTGATTTTGTGGAAGTTTAGGGTTTACTTAAATTTTGCATATTTTTGTGAAAACATAGCTACACTTCTTTGTTGTTATACCTTTTGGTTCAAGAATTCACCCTTGGGAAGATAAGGCAATTACTGTTAATGACATGTTAATTGAATTTTTAGCCATGATCTGGTAGGATCTTATAGTGTGGTTAAGTTTCAAGCATTAAAAAATATTTAATTTAAAACCACTTAGATTTAAATAACATAAGATACAAGGCAGAAAAATAAACCATTTCATTTTGTTTTGACCAAATCAGTCTTGTAATTTGACTGGCATCTTTATCTTTCTAAAGTTAATCTAAATTAATGCACATAATGAATTTTTGTACGTTTGTGTTAGAATATTTGAATCGTTTAAAATTGCTTTGTTTTTAGCTCCAGGTTTCAGTATGCATCAGTATTCTAAATCCTGGTTTTGTATGGCATGCGCTTTTCTGTAGTCACCTGCTGTTAACTTAGATGTTTTCTTATGGTCTTTACTCAGAGCTAGATTCACTGTAGAGTTAGCGCTGGCCAGTGCCTGGTGAGCACTTGTGTGTGCAAGGCACTTTTATATGTGCCTCACATGCATAAATGCATTTAATCCTTACAACAGCCCCTGCTATACTTCTGAAAGTGACTTTCACAGGAAAAAACACTTATTCTGGCACTGTAGAAATCGTTTCATTTTAACTTTCCTAATTCTGAAACACGTTTTCTCAGTGTTTTTCCTAACTTGTTTGTACCTATTATTAGAGTTCACAACGACGCTGCTAAATTTTGATAGTGTAGTACAATTATTTTGAAAGAAATCAAGTAATTGTAGGGAAAAAAAGTGTATTGACTGATCCATAACAGTTCTTTTTCATTTCAGTTGTTTCAAATGGTTAATTAAATGCCTCAAATGTTTGCATATTTTATTGTAGCACCATAATCTTTCAGCATATTAGGTATAAACACATTTCCTTTGTGAGGTAATTTTCAAATAGTAATCAATAGATAAATGAATATATACTTCTTGACCAGTAGATTTGCTTTTTCGTTCTTTTTCTTTTCAATACTCTGTTTATATTTATTTATCACCAACTGCAGATATTTCATATTTCTTAATGAGTATATTATGCTCATATTCAGAGGGAAAGTAAAAAGATTTAGTAGAAGTTACTAGAAGACTTTCAAATGAGAGTTTTCTCCCCTCTATTAATTAGCAAAACCTCTGACTGTATTTGGGAGTCTGGGGGAAGGGAGGGGAAGAGAGACGGTATTTTGCCAGTATTGGAGTTTAGTTCAAATTTTGTCTGAGTGGAATTGTTGTTTGAATGTTTTATCTTCCCAACTGTCTATTAAACTTGAGGACAGGAACTGTATATAATCATGACAGTGTCACCTAAGATGCCATCTATAAATGAAGGAGATACTCAGTGGATTTTAACTTGAAGGATCATAAATATTAGCTCTGGAAGAGCTGTGGGGCTGTTTAGAGTTCATCTAACGCTCCACTTTTTGGACCTTACTTAACATCACACTGGGTGGGGCAGAGTTGGGAACAGGGACCCAAGTTTTTTGGCTTGTCCAGTGCTCTTTCTGATGCACCACTGTGAGGAGCTTAGTTACAGGAGTCCATACTTGCTGGTTAGCTCTCAGTTTAATTGGGGGTAAAATCTGTCTAGCTGATTTTTGGCATTTATTGGACCATATACCAATTGTATTTTGTGTGCGTGTGGGGATTTTTTTCATTTTATAATCAGGGAGGTCCCCAAGGCAAATTTTAGAAGGACTTTACATGTATGTTGGAAAAATATGACCAACTGTGCAACTGAAATTCTTTCAGTAGTGACCCTCCACCTGTCCATGTTGTTATAGCTGCCTTCACATAGAGACAAGCCGTAGGTCATGTGAGAGATGTAGGGGATAATTTATCAGTAGCTTGTTCAGTGGTTTGGGTGAGCCAGAGGAATCCGATAAGCATTTCCTGAGTTGTTAATATATTAATATAACATGTTAATATATATTAATATAATAGTATACAAATAATAATAAAGATATAAATAATAGTATATATTAATATTAAATATATCATCCAGCACAAGTTGCTTTTCTATTTGTTTAATAATGGATGTGTTGGGTGAAATGGGTAGGAAGTGGGGGGAGAATGCTTTGTTTTTGTATATATGTTTCAAAGCTTATTAAGTTGATTTCTGAGAGTTGGTTGGCAATTTGGAAGAATTGATATTTTGTGTGAAAGTCTTGCCTATGCTTATTTAAGTGTTTTCCCATAGTGTGAAGCAGTGAAGATATCTATAGAAAGAGTTTTAAGAAAATCCACAAAGTGTTTTATTACCCTCTGAAGAGAGGAAAGGCATCCGAAATAACATCGTTTGTGTGGGTCACTTGCCTCTACGATGTGTTTTTAACAGGATAACAACTCTTATAAGGGACAGACTGGTGAAGTGCAGAGCAAATTGCCTTGAATTTCCCTTCCACTTCAGTATTTTTCCTTTCCCTTAAATTCTTTTAAAAGTTTTGTATAGCCTTATGTGTTTATCATGGCGTATATTAAGTTCATATGTTTATTTCTTGAAGTCAGTAAATACCATTGGATTATATTATGGTTACTCTTGACCATCATTTGTATTTCAAAGTAGCAACATTCTGTTGTATTTGAACATTAGTTGTCCTTCATTAATTCACTTTGGCTAGCATATTTAAAGTAGGTAAAATATTGTGTTGCAGAGCAAGTCTGTTCTACATAGTATTAAATTACAGCCAAGTTTATAGTTTAGAGAAAGTTTTATTATAGATTGTATTGTGGCTTTTAACTTAGACATTAACATATAGGAAATTATTAACCTATGAATTTTATTATTATTTGTAAAAAAGAATTGTTGGAGTTGCTCTTCTTTTTTGTGTGAGTAAGATTGGCCCTGAGCTAACATCTGTTGCCAATCTTCCTCTTCTGCTTGAGGAAGATTGTCGCTGAGCTAACATCTGTGCCAGTGCTCCTCTGTTTTATGTGGGGCGCCGCCACAGCATGGCCTGACAAGTGGTGCTGGATCTGCCCTCGGGATCCAAACCTGCAGACCCCAGGCCGCCCAAGCGGAACGTGTGAACTTAAGCCCCTGGGGTTGCTTTTTAACTTTATGTCAGCCTACTTTTAGTCTTCTGATGTTATAATTTCGTTTGTGATGCCACAGTTATATTTAATTTATTTGAAAACATTGTACTTTAGTGGAAAGTACAATGTTTTTATTCTGAGAAATAATTTGATAGAGAAAAACATGTTCAGAACTATTTGTAAATTTTATCCGTATTTTTGAGAGTCCGTATTGTTATTTGGTAGAGAGCATACTTGAATTGCAGGTAGTCACTTTTGTTACTTGTCACTAACTTGTCATGGTAACTGTGAGGAAGTAATGTCATTGTTGTTGATTGGTCGGTTTTCCTAGGTTCAAAATTGTAGATGCAATAGCCACTGCACAGATTGTCTTTAGAGTCAAGTGGGGTTGTATATGTGAAAGCACTTTGATAACAAATCATTATAGGTTTGGGAAAAGATTTTTAAATACTTTGTTTTGCTTACCTCCCTGTATAATCCATATTGTGCTTGTCCCAGAGTAGACAATCAATACATGTTAATTGACGGAATAAATATACGTATATGTTTTCTTGAGTGAATGATATTTTTAAAAGATGTTTGAAGAAGTTAACTTAAAATTGAATGGTTGGTTGCCATAAGTAAACAAATACCTTTAAAAAATTTTTGTAAATATCGTTAGGAAAATATGCCATTCTTGGGGCCAACCCTGTGGTGTAGTGGTTGAGTTTGGTGTGTTCCACTCCGGTGGCCCAGGTTCACGGGTTCAGATCCCAGGCAGGGACTTAGACCACTTGTCATGCCATGCTGTTGCGATGACCCACATGCAAAATAGAGCTGGATTGGGATGGATGTTAGCTCAGGGCCAGTCTTCCTCAAGCAAAAAAAGAGGAGGATTGGCAATGGATGTTAGCTACAGGCCAATCTTCCTCACAAAATAAAAGGGAAAAAAGAAACTATGCCATTCTTTCTCGTTTTTCCTCCCATAAGGGATGATTTTGGGCAGTGTTGATGCTTGATTTGTTTGGGAATTGAAACTTGACCATCTAAACAAAAAGTGTCAAAAAATGTCCAGATAAAAGGATAATCTTAATGCGTGAGTCCTTATTAATGGCAGTCCATAGGAAACATACGTTAATGAATAGGGAAGAATATTTATTATAATTTTAATTACTCATGTGTAGGTGCTTTCATAATGTTTAAGTTCAAGTTGTTTTTAAGATGACTTGACAGCATCTCTCTATTGACTTACAATATTAGTTTGCTTAGTCTGTTCTTTATTAGTTATTTCATGCTTCATCTTTGTTCTTTCATTCACCCACACATTCATTGTTCCATATTTGTTGAGCATCTCTTATGTGCCAGGCACTGTCAGTGTGCTTTACTGAATATGCTATTGAATGAGGTAAAAGATGTGAAAATGTTTGTAAGTTGTAAAATGACATTCCAATGCAATTATTATCATCATCAAATTCTCAAATAGTTCTGAATGAAAGTACCTTTAGTGTAACTGCTTCCTGTAACTTCTAAGTTGAATCTGCCAAGAATTTTGTGTGAAGTTTTTTATAAGAATGGGAAAAATTAGATTATCCAACAATGAAATGTTTAATGTGATAGGCTCAAAAGAAAATTAAACTAGATTTTGTCTGTTATAGCTCATTGAATAGAAGGCATTTCTGGGGAAGTTAGACCGTAGAGGGGGTGAAGTTCAGCCTACTTTAGGGAAGCAGATTACAGAGGTGAAGTCCAGCTTGTCGTTTTGCAGATGTGTCTTTAGTAACATGGAAGGCTGAGTGGGAGAGAGCTGATGGCTGGTGCAAGAGCACTGCCGCAGTGGGAAATTGAAGACCGCTTGAGAATCAAGAGCATTGTTCTTATATACAGAAGACAACATTTACTTCTAGCCTATTGAGCATAATTCTAGAGTAGTATGCATTTGCACATCTTTTATGTTCAAAGAATGTATCATTTTAGCCAATAGACCCAGGAGCAATTTTAAAGCTGAAAATTAGGATTGTGGGTAGGATTTGGTAACATTTTAAGATGCAAATGGATGAAGCCATCTCTGTAACGCATGGGTTCACTGGCCCTGATGAAGATTCTAAATTTTGTTCTCTCCATTTAACATACATTTTAACAGTTTACCCTAAATATATAAGCACTAATAAACATTTTTATCTAAAAAACTAGTTTTTTGAAAGTTTCATTATAAAACAAGATTCATTGATTTTGAGTTGATCTGGATATTTCAGTATATTGTTTTGTGCTGAAGAGGCAGTGCTGGAGGAAAGAGCATGTGCCTGCTTCTCTGGCCTTGGTCCTCTTGTCAAGTAGCTTCGTGAGCCTGGGCAAGTCACTTCATCTGCTTTGACCTCTTTTTCCTCAACTGTAAAATGAAGGTCCCTTCAGGTTTAAGATTCTAAAAATGAAATGTTCACTTAAAAAAACAGAATCAATTTTGAAAATATTTTTGTTTTTCTAGTGTTCTTTATAAGGGTATTGTAATGCAAGTTATTTTAATAGAGTATATGTTTTATATATGTTTATTGGATATGTATTCTTTTTTGGTTATTACTAAGTATTGATCCCTGATCTCTTCCATTTCTAATCCCCAAAATACCAAGATATGAATTTTCCTTTACCCCGATTATATAATTTCATAGTCAGAAAGCAAGAATGGCTCTAGGAGCTGTGAAGCCCCTTGCTGCGAGTATGACCGAAGAGCAGGTCTACAGCCAGTTCTTCTGAAGACACCGTTTTGCACTGGTGTTCCTGGTGTTTAACTTCCTTGTAATTCTTTATGTGGCATAAAGAGTTAAGCCTTTCACTTGTCTAGTTCTATATGGTGTAGCCGGTTGACCATGTTGAGTTCTTCAGAAAGTTATATAAATCAAATTAAAGTGATGTTTGGATTCTTTTCTCAAGATTTTTCTTTTTTCCCCTATTTTTAATGGTGAGATGGGTCTTGTTTTGGATTCTGTGGCGTTTCCTAGGGTCATTTCTCAAAGTGTGTTCCTCTGGCTATCAATACATGTTCCTAAAGAAAAAAAAGGGCCACGTGTGTTCAAATAAGTTTACGATTTGCTGAGATAAATAAGATTATACATATTTTGTACCTTCAGTGTGTTAATAGTGACATTTCAAGAGAAAGGCATGGTTTGTATAATTTCCCAAACTTATTTAGCCAAAGAAGTTCTTTTCTTTTTTCATCTTTCTTTTTCTTCACTTTTTCTGGACTTTCTCTTAGTATTTTTGTCTAACATATTTTGGGACGATACACCCGGATTCTAATACCCCTTTTGACTCTGCAGTAGCAGACGATGATTCTGAGGACAGCTTCGGCCCTGCCTGGAGCTGCTGCCCTCAGCCCCGTGCCACGTGAGTGGGGCGGTCTTCTGTTCAGCCACACAGACGCTGTCAGGCTTTCCTGAGAGCATGTTAGTCTTGATTCCTGGCTGCTGAGTGATGAGGTTCTGTACTTTATTTGCGTGGGAAAAAGAGCTGCAATTCAGTTCAGTGCTAGCTGGACAGTCTGCCTTGGATTTACTGCTGTGTGCTATTTACGAAAACCCCAGTTTGAGAAAACAGTATAGTTATATAGTCCTTCCATCTATTTTCCTGGTCATCTAAAATTTATGCCTGTGTTCTTGGACCGCATAATGCTGGGGTACCTGGACCACATTTTTTGGATCCTTTTCTGTGGAAATGCTTTAACTCAATTTTATCTTGGCATTTTCCTTTTTCAGTTGAGAGGGACAATAAGAAATAACCCTGGAAAACTCATTGCTGTATATATGTGAGGATATTTTAGGGACTTGGTTTGTTACACTACGAGGTATTTTATGAAGACCCATGGGATAAATTTAGAGTTTTGTCCCAGGAAGAATTGTATTCTTTTGAGCACTTCTTTTTTTTTTTTCTTTTAAAAAATATTTATGGATAGTGTAAATACTGAAACTGATTGTGTTTTTTTATTTGCATTGCTTCCTGAAAGCATCATGCTAAATTTGTGGCCTGTGTTTCACAAATACTTAGACTGTTACTCTGGCTTCTTTTTATTTTTATTTATTTATTTATTTATTTTTTAAACTTTTTTTTTTTATTGAGTTGATAGGTTACAATCTTGTGAAATTTCAATTGTACATTAATGTTTGTCAGTCATGTTGTAGGTGCACCTTCTTTTTATTTTTAAGGCAGTGTAGTTTGGAGTTAAGAATGCAGGCTCTGCAGTTGACAGCCTGGCTTTAGCTCTTGGCTCCATCATTCATGAGCTGTGTTGAAGTCGGGCAGTCTGCTTACTCTCTGTGAGCCTCAGTTTCCCCATGCAGGAAATGGACTTAATAATACATACTCTTATAGGGTTGTTGTGAATATTACCTGAGAATAATAGATATAAGCAGCTATGATATTCTTGACACATCTGGAACACTCCATACTTTTTTCCGCTTTCATATTCCCTTTATTTCATTTTGTCTACTATAAAAAGTAATTGATTTTATGTTATTTATAATATTTTATTTTTCGTAATCTACCTAAAATATTTCTTGGAACAAGGCAGAGTAAGTGTACATAAATGTTGGTTTCTTAATTCATTGTATTTTACATCAATACAGCCATTAAAAGCATTCACAGTCGCTTTGCCATAACTGTTTCTGAATTTACAGGGATTTTGAAACTAGACATACATGAAGATTTACTTTTAGTTCACTTAACTTTCATTTTCTTCCCTTCTCACCTCAAGCACACATCACCCGTTTTTCTGTGTTATTTGTGTAGATGTGACAGTGGTTTTCTTAAGACATTTTTTGTTGCAGCCTCTTAGGTTAAAAGTTTCACTATCATTTGAAATCCGTCACAAGACCAGGGGAGTGCATTCATTATAGAAGTATTTAATAAATAAGTTCTCCAGTTTGAAGAGCAAGACTTTTATGTGAGGTCAGGCCAGTTGAAGACATTTACAAAGAATTAGTTGTTTGTTATTGCTATGTGAGTTGCAAGAATGGAAAAAAAAAGAAATTCTTTCTTCAATACTTCCTTCCAGGCTGAGTCATCACTAGAGAGTGGGAAGGGCAGCAGCAGCAGAGAATCCAAACCCCAAAGCTGCTATCACAAAGCACCAGTTCTCCAAGTTGGGGGCTCAGAGGGGAGCCATCATGAGCGATGTTACCATTGTGAAAGAAGGTTGGGTTCAGAAGAGGGGTAAGTGTCCAACAAAGCTGAGAGTAACGTGCTGGGTAAGTGTGCTGACAGTTAGTGGTGGCCTGGAAGTGGATATTTTTTCTGATGCTCTTAACAAAGTGAACTGTGACATACTATGTCCAGTAAGAGAGAAAGGATATTTAACATATGCGTTAGAAATTTGCTTGTTATTTAGTGATTCTTTATAATTCTTGATTTTGATTGTTTATAATCAAAGTTGTAAAAGTTTGGCTTTCTGGTGTGTTGTGTGCATGCGTGTTACAGAAAGTTTGTGTTGTGATTTTTTGTGTTTTCCACAGATTCTACAATCCAGAAAGATGTCTTTAGAATGATTTAATATCTAGAAAAGTGTCTAACTTGGATGCGTTTAAAGATATATAGATGTGTAAATAGAAGTATTCAATTATGTTAAGCCTGTTTGAGTGGTGACAGGGACGGGCTCACCCACAAGCTCATGGATTCGACAGTCCCCTAAGTTAGGGAAGTGAGGTCCTCAAGTAAAAGACCAGATGAGGAGAGGCTTTTCTTTTGTGTGTGTTTATGTTTAATTTAATTTTTTATTTTTCATGATCTACTTTTAGTATTTCTTGTTCACTCCTGCTTTAGATAAATAATTAATCTTAACAAGTACTATCTATCTAAATAAATATTATTTATTATTCCTTTTTAGTATTAAAGGAAGAACTCTTCAGTGTAAAGCTTAGTTTCTCCTCTTTGAGTTCACCTGCTTGTGGTCAATGTGTTTATTAGAAATCTAGAGTTTAGACTGGTTGCCAGGCAACTGCTGTTTATCCACATGGCCAAGTGGAGTAGGATGAGGACTGTTCCATTCTTAGGACTTTTAAGTTCCTGTATATCTATTTTCCGGTTAAAAGTTACCTCTTAAATAGTGATTTTAATATTCTTTGAAGGTCTGTAGTTAATGCCTGTGCTGAAAAGCTGTTGTCAGTAGTTAAATGTGCATATGTATTATTGAGTGAGTCGTAGGTTACATACAGTAAAATTCAGTGTTAAGTGTACACTTTGATGAATTTTGCTAAATTTATACAGTAGTGCAACACACACTGCAATCATGACATAGAACATTTCTGTCACTCCTAAAAGTTCCCTCATTCCCCCATACATCGGTCTTCTTCCCTCAGCCCTGGCAACCACTAATCTGCTGTTACTATAATTTTGCTTTTCTAGAATTTCGTATAAGTAGAATCATAAATACATAGTCCTCTGCGCCTGGTTACTTTCACATAGCATGGTACTATAGAGGTTCATCTGCGTTGTTGTGTGTATCGTGTTTGTTCCTTTTTGTTGTTGAGCAGTATTCCGCTGTGTGGACATTACCACGGTTTATCTGTTTACCAATTGATGGGCATTTGGGTTGTTTCTAGTGTTTGGCTGTTGTGAATACAGCTGCTGTCAGCATTTGAGTGCGTGTCTTTGTGGTGTGTTTCATTTTTCTTGGGCAATAACCTGGGAGTGGGATTGCTGGGTCATATGGTAAGTGTATGTTTAACTTTATAAAAACTGCCAAACTGTTTTCCAAAGTGGTGACTATTTGTATTGTTAAGTTAAATTTCTTTCATTACTTATGACAGATATTTATTATTTCATTGTATATTATAAATTTGGAGAGCATTTTCAGCTTTCAGTGTTACATGAAGGTATTTTTAAATACATTTTTTAATTTGTCTAGTATATTTATATTATTTTTCCTACTTTGTTTTTTTGGGGTGGGAAATCACTAAAACCTTTGGGAGTTTTACTTGATTAATCTCTAAAATCTGCTCTCACAAGATTATTGTGAGAATTAAATAAGATAATGTGTGTGGATGTGTTTTGACCATTCTAACACAAACGTACACTGTTGCTATCACCACTGTTTATCGAGGATGTAGGGTGGTTCTTGAGTCTATTGAATCAATTGTGTCTCGTCTGAAATACCATAATAGAAGGTTGGTATATAGTGCATGGGATTTAGAAAAAAGAAGAAATGAAGAAGAATTTCTCAAGTGTTTTCCTGCATTGGTGAGGAAGGGGGACTCTAATGAAATGTGTATGTGTCTCTGTGTACGTGTGTATATTTATTTTGGGAAGTAATAGCCATATAAACATAAGAATTTGAATAGTACACAAAGGCATAAATAGAGAAGTAAAAATCTTTCTACCTCCTACCTTTTCCAACTAATTTCTCTCCTCAGAGGTAACCATTTTAGACCTTTTCTATTTTTAATTCTGATTTTTATCCCAATTTTGTATGTAATATGCTAAACTTTATTTTTCACTATTCTTAAGTGATCTAGTATATCCCCTTCGTAAAAAGTGAGGATTTTGACTTTTAATACCTATTCTCTTTCTTCCCTTTTTTTTTTTGGTCTTTCTGGTTAAACTTCTTAGTCTTGTACCATTAACTCTAGAAAGCATTAAACATCTTCTCTAGACTCGCCACTTTCTAAGTTGAGAAAAATTAGTACCCCTCACAATCTTGACCTTGAATTTCTCACATTCCCTTCCCCATTTATGTCAGCTGTAACGTTTATTTTGTATTGTCAAGGGTTGTAATAGTTACATTTGTTGATTCTGCAGTAATCAGTATGATGAGTATGTAAATAATACTCACTGCTGAACGAAGTCGTATGATGGGATCCATAGAGAACAAATGGGTTTTTATACTGTACTGGTACTCAAGATCATGCCTTGCTTTAGTTTGGCTTCTAGTTTGGGCTGTAACTGTTTTCCCTAGATTTTCTAATTGCCATGTTTTCCTCCTCTTGGTAGAAGAGTGTATGCCTTCTTCATATCACTGGTTATCCAGCTTTTTAATCATACTATTTGTTGAAATTCTAATATGAACTGACTTTTTTCTGGGTGTGATGCTCAGCTAATATCATGTTATTTAATTGCATTCTTTGACAAGTTCTGTGTTGTCTTAGATCTCATGTCTTTTTTCTTTTTACTTTAGATTTTACAGTTTTCTAGAGCATTTCCTGAAGTAATTTTTTAGAAAGAATGTGTGTGTGTGCTTGTCAGCACAATGTTTGAAAATGTCCTTTTCACCTTCGCACTAGGTGCACACCTTGGCTGGGTATAGAATTCAGGTTTAAAATCGTTTTCCTTTACCATTTTGAAGGTTGCGTTCCGTTTCCTTGAGTACCTGGTGTTACTGATAAGAGGTGTGGTGCTAATATGAATAATTTCTTTGTAGCTTGTCTGTTTTTGTTCTCTGGAAGCGTTCTGTGCTGATGCGTCTTTGCTTTTGGCATGACGAAATTTCAGGAGGATGAGTGAGGGTCCTTTTTTATTCATCCCGCAAAGCATTTGGTGGGCCCTTTGAATCTGCACCCTTCTGTCTTTCTTCAGTTCTGGGAAGTCTTCTGTATTTCTTTCATTATTTCTTTCCTTTTATGTTTTCTGTATCCTTCTATTTTTTTTTCTTAGAGCTTCTGTATCAGTGCTCTCTTTTAAAATTTTTCTGTCCTTTTCCATGTCTTTGTTTTTCTCTCTGTTCTGCAAGATTTCCTTGACTCTTTCTCCAGCCCTTTATTGAATTATTTATTTCAGCTATTACTTTATATTTCTGGAAATTCTTTCTAGTTCATAGCCACCTGCTCTTATTTTACAGGTATAATACAATCTCTAATCTTAGGTAACTGAATAGATTTTATTTTTAAGCTTTGTCTCCTCTTTGAATAACTCTTTCAGTTTGTTTATTTTGATTCTATTTTGGTGGTGGTAGTTTTCTTCAGGTGTCTGGCAATCCCTGTTTGTGTATATTTGTGAATGAAAGACTGGTGTTCCTGGTAGTGTCTTTCATCTATTTTGACAATTTATGTATTTTTCTTATTCTTAGGACAAGTTAGATTCCCTGAATGAGGGTTTGTGATGGTAGTGTTTAACTGGGCTCTTGAAAGCCTTAGTTGAAATATTAGGGGAAACCAAATGGGCGTTTTTTCCTCCAACATTCTTAATTTATTCCTTTAGAGATTTTCAGTATTATTTTAATAATAATTTTGTGTTTTGGTCAAGTAGATTTCATTAGGTAGTCTGTTGTTGTTTGGCTGTATTTTGGTTCAAAGAATTCTAAAAGAGCATTGTTATTTACTGTCTGTTTACCCTGGACAGATTATTATCACCTAAATTTTGATGTACTCGTTTGAAAATAAATATGATTATATCTGCCTTCTTTACCTCATAGTGTGTTTGTAATCATTACAAGGTAATGTGTATGGAGGAGTGGTTTTGTTTTTGTTTTTGTTTTTTAAAGATTTTATTTTTTTCCTTTTTCTCCCCAAAGCCCCCTGGTACATAGTTGTGTATATTCTTAGTTGTGGGTCTTTCTAGTTGTGGCATGTGGGATGCTGCCTCAGCATGGCTTGATGAGCAATGCTTTGTCCATGCCCAGGGTTTGAATCGGCAAAACCCTGGGCTGCCGCAGTGGAGTGTGTGAACTTAACTACTCGGCCACGGGGCTGGCCCCCTAGAGGAGTGTTTTTAAACTAGTAAACTATTAATAAAAGGTATTGATATAAAAAAGTTATAATAGAGTCCTTCCTTTCAATATCAGTTCTTTTTCTCAAACGTGTATTTATGAATCAGTTCTTGTTAGCTCCTATCAAGATATAATCTTGGGCCAGCCTGGTAGTGTAGTGGTTGAGTTCGCCAGTTTGGATCTCAGGCGCAGACCTACATACTACTCGTCAAGCCATGCTGTGGCAGGCATCCCACATATAAAACAGAGGAAGATGGGCACAGATGTTAGCTCAGTGACAGTCTTCCTCAGCAAAAAGAGGAGGATTCGTAACAGATGTTAGCTCAGGGCCAATCTCCCCCCCCAAAAAATGATATAATCTCATTTTATTTGTACTTTTAATGTAAGTTGCTCTTAAGTGAATAGCTCCCTGGGAAACGAAAAAATAGACTTAAAGATAATTAATGATTGTGTAGGATAAATGTTTCTTAACTTTGGTTGTTAGAGATATATCAGTAGTGAAACCTCTCCTGTACTTTTCTGGAGCAATTGCAAAATGGTGAGTATTAATTGAGATAACACATTAACATAGTATTGTTGGTGTTAGAAATGGCAATAAGAGAAATACCACGTAGCAAAATTGGTGTGAAGTGTTGTCTGCATTTTCCTCCTTGATGGTTCTTGGAGAGCACATCCCAGTTTGGCTGCACTTCAGCGAGGAGGCATCTGCTTGTTAACTGGACAGTTGTTGGATTGTCTCCTTCAAAGACCAGCCTGTGGGTACACCTTAGGGGATGCGTAATCTCTGAACGAGATGTCAGAAGTTTTGCTTTCTTAGTTTGTTCTGTTACAGCTCGTGGGATAATTTTCTCTGAAGAAACTTACTGCATTAATACAGTGGGAAATTTAACCAGCTTAAAAGGTCTAAATTATAGAATTAAGTAGATTGAAATAATATTAATCAAGGGCTTATTGTAATTTGCAAAATTCCATTTGCTTTATGGTATTATTTCTTAAAATCCTAAGTAGTCTCTTAGAAATATGGAGAGCCAATTCCTTGATAAAGTTAGAGTCTGTAATCTTTTTCTAGCCAACTCGTAATCTAACTGTTTTGAAGTTGGTACAAATCTAAGAGGTGGTTATAGCATTAAAAACATTTTGATTGATGAAAATGCTGCACGCCTGTGTTAATTTCTTATACTTTTTGTTGTATTAATATCTAACACATCAAACTTCCATATTGTGTTCTTTATGAGTAACCAGTTTGTGCTTTCAAAGAACTTTTTGCCTTAGTTTGCCTTGTGCTTAGAGTTTCCAATTCAGGGGTATCCATAAACTGTGTCCTTTGGGCGATACTTGTTTTGCATTCTATGAGATGGTTTGTTTAGATGAACTAGAATGTTAGCATTTGGTAATTCCTAGCTAACACTTTCTAAGTCTATGAGTTTTCTCACAAAATAACTTAACCCTGCCATGCAAAATATACTTTAGTACAATAAAGATTGTAAGCTGGGTTATGCTTTAATGCGTGATTCTTGTGACCTAGTCAATTATAAATTGTTATAGAAAACAAAATATACAATTTTTTGGGTGCTCATCTGAGTCCAGGGACCTTTCCTTCTCCTTTACTCTGTATGCACTTATGTACCTTTTGTTCATGTTTTATTCACAAACTGACTTTTGAAATAAATTATAAGGTGATTAAGGAAACAGAAAATGACAGTATGATTTCCTGTTTACTACTCAGCAGCAAGCATTTTCCATAGAGTGAAGAGCTGTGGTTGTGGCTGTAAACCACATGATAGATCAGAGAAGCGCACTCTGACTGTTGACGTTACAAGTGGAGAATAAACATGGAAAAATTAAGCTTATTTTCTAATGGCATTGAAACTCTGAGATTTAATGTATTTGCAATTATGTGAAGTTTGTTTTTCCTATAGTTACAATATATTTGTTTGGAAAACTTTAACCAAGTAAACTGAATGGGGAGAACCATCAAATGATAAGCTTTCATATGCATTCTAGAGTTACAGAATTATACAGTTGCTGTTACACACACACACACACACACACGCACACACACACACACACAGTCCCTTCCCAGTCAACAGTTGAGTTTCATGTATTGACTTTGTATCCTGCGGCCTCCTTCAATGCTCTGATTAATGTTAGTTACTCTGAAGATTTTCTGTGTAGATGGTCAAGTCGTCTGCAAAGAGCTGCACTTCTCCTTCTTTCTTGCCAATCTTTATGTCTTTAATCTTTCTGGGCTTATTTTACTGGTTAGGACTTCTAGTACAATGTTGAGTAAAGTGGTGAGAGTGGACGTTTTGGCCTTATTTCTCATCTTATTGGGAAAGCATTTATTTTTACTACTATCATATTAACTGTAGGTATTCCATTGCTGCCTTTTATCCTGTTAAGAAAGTTCCCTTCTATTCTTCATCTGCTGAGAGTTTTTATCATGAGTGGATGTTCAGTTTTTTCAAAAGATTTTCCTGCATCTGTTGAAATGACCATTTGATTTTTCCCTTTATTATGTTGATATGTTAATATGGTATAGTTCTTTCTTTGCTGCAATAAATACCGTTTACTCATGATGTATTATCTTTAATTTACCAGTTTTGATTTATTAATATTTTGTTGAGGATCCATTTTTGCACTTGCCAGAATACTGACCTGCAATTTTCACTTCAGGTTTGGTCCAGCTGTCCTGTACATTGTAGAGTATTTAGTAGCATCCCTTGCCTCTACCCACTAGATGCTGGTAGCATTCCCACCCCAAGCCATGACAATCAAAACTGTCTCCAGACATTGCCGAATGTCCCTTGGGGAGTAAAATAACCCTGGTTGAAAACCACTGCCCTGCAACAACCACTAAATAATTAATGCAAGTTAAAATGATGACCGAGCAGTGTTTCTCAAAGTTTTTTCCATTATGGCTTAGCCTACCACATGAAATATTAATATCACAGGTATCTGTTTATATAATGTGCCCCATTGGAGAGGCACAAACGATTGTAATATCTAAGTTTTTTCACACCCTCCCCCAAGAACCAATTATTGCCCCTTGGGAGATCTCTGCCACTGAGAATGCATACTGATGGAGGAATTTAAATGAAATACTAAAAAATTCAATTAACCCAATAGAAGGGAAAAAACTACAAGCTGAGGAATTTTTTTTTACATGGAACAAATAGAACATAAATAAAACAGTGTGTCTAAATTCAACCACATCAACAACAACATTAACTATAGGTTTTTTTTAATGTTTAAATAAGAGGCATAAATAATAAGCTGGTAGCAGAGGTAAAATGGAACAGTAAAAAGATACTAAATCTAAAAAAATGCAAGAATGTAGGAAGAAGGAATAAAGAACACATGCGACAAATAGGAAACCACACCATATCAATAATTACATTAATAAATATGAATGGTCTAAACACCCTCAGTTAAAAGCTACAGACTGTCAAATGAGATTAAAAAAGAAAAAACCAGACCCAAATATATGCTATCTACAAGAAAGGCAGTTTAAATATAAAACACAGAAAACACAGATAGGCTAAATGTAAAAGGACATTTGAAAAAGATGTAAGATGCAGCAAATATTAATCATAAAAAATCTTGAGTGGTTATATTAATGTTAGACACACTGAATTTCAAGACAGACAATATTACCAAAGATACGATGGGCATTTTCTAAGGATAAACAATGTAATTCATCAAGAAGATAGAATAATCACAAATGTGGATGCGTCTAAACACAGAGCTTCAAAATATACAAAGCAAAACAGACAGAATAAAAAAACGTAAATTTACAGTCACAGTTGGAGATTTTACCCCTCTCAGTAAGTGACAGAACTAAAGAAAAAAAGTCAGTAAAGATACAGAAGATATGACTCACCGTCAACCATCTTGACCAGACATTTATAAAACACTACACCCACAAGAGCGGGAAGTCAAGATAGACCATATGGTGAACCATAAAAAAAATCACAAAAAGTTTCACATGAATGAAATTTTACAGTGTTTCTTCTGTAATTACCACCAAATAGAAAATAGAAATCAATAACACTAAGATATCTAAAATATATATTTTATGTATCATATATAAAATATACCTACATATTTTGAAATTAAACAATACTCTTCTAAATATCCCATGGTTCAAAGAAGAAATCACAAGGGAAGTTAGAAAACCTTTTACACTAAATGATAATAGAAAACACAATATATCAAAACTTGTGGGATACAGTTAAGCAGTGAAGTAAGATAAATACATAGCTTTAAATGCTTATTTTTTTAAAAAAAACAAGGTTTAAAGTCAATGACGTAATATTTTATCATAAGAAGTCAGGAAAGGACAATCAAATTAAAGAGCAAAAGCAATAATAAAAACTAAAAGATGAGGAATATTACTAAGGCAAAACATTGGTTCTTTGAAAAGATTAATACAATGTATAAACCCCTAGCAAGACTGATCAAAGAAAAGAGAGAGAACATAATTTACCAACAGCTGAATTTAATAAGAGGATTATCATCACAGGTCCTGCAGACACTTAAAGGATAGGGGAATATTAAGAACAACTTTAGGCCAAATAAATCAACAACTTAGATGAAATGAACAAATTTCTTAAAAAACACAATTTACCAAAACTGACACAGGATGAAACAGAAAATCTGATAGCCCTATAGCCATTAAAGAAATTGAATTTATCATGAAAAGTTTCATAGGAAAAGCTCCAAGTGAGGTAGCTTCACTTATACGCTTTATCAAACATGTAAGTTAGAAATAAAACTCATCCAAATTCCTTCAAAAATTCAGGGGAGAATACTTTTCAACCTGTTTTGTTAGTCCAGCATAACCATTTTAGAGGGGACCCCCTCTAAACAAAAAATCTCCCTCTCTCAGATGTCAGTCGTGCTGAGGTTGAGAACCTCTGCTCTTGGGATTACAATATGCAACTTTATCACGTTCTATATTGGGTTGATATTTTACTACTTCCTGTAAAATATGAGACCTTTGTAATACTATAGTTGTATTTACCCCTCTCTGAATACCTTTGCTACTCTTCTCATATATATTTGACATAAATATGTTATAGACCCCATGAAAGTGTTTTAATTTTTGTTTTATGTCTTTCTCTATGTCTTTTAAAGAAGAACCGGAAAAATATAGTCTTTTATATATACTTATTTGCAGTTTTTTTGTTTCTTCATTTCATCCTATGGATTTGAGTTTCTGTCTGATGTTTTCCTCTAGCCTGAAGAGCTTTCTTTAGCATTTCTTTTAGAGCACATCTGTTGGCAACCAGTACACTCATTTTTAAATTTATCTTAAAGTGTTTTCATTTCATCTTCATTTTTGAAGGATTTTTTCATTGTATATAGAATTCTGATTTGATAGTTTGTTTCTTTCATCACTTTAAAGATGTCATTTCATTTTCTTCTGGTGTCCATCATTTCTGATGAGAAGTCAGCTGTTATTTTGTGTTGTTCCCTATGTATAACATGTCATTTTTCCCAGGCCTCTTTCAACATTTTTCTGTCTTTGATTTTCAGCTGTTTGAATATGATGTGCTTTGGTGTTTTATTTGTATTTATCCTGTTTTGGATTAACTGAACTTTTTTTTGATCTACAAATTTATGTTTTTTACCAAATTTGGGAAGTTGTTGTCCATTATTTCTGAAAAACATTTTGCAGTGTTCTCTCCTTTGCTTCTTGGGCTCTGATTATACCTATGAAGATCACGTGATAATCTCTTACAGGTTAATAACGCTGTTAATTCTTTTCAATCTTTTTTCTCTTAGTTCTTTAGACTAAATAATTTCTATTAAGCTGGTAAGTTCCCTGACTCTTCTGGCATCTCTGAACTGTTACATTGAATTTTTCCATTTGGTTCTTTAAAGGTTCTGTTTCTCTGTTGAGTTTCTTCATCTCCTCGTTTATTATGACCATATTTTTTGTTAAGTCCTTGAATATTTTTATAATAGCTGTTTAAAGGCCTTGTCTGCTAATCCCAACATTGGGGTTTTCTTGAAGTGGGTTTCTGTTGATTGCTTTTCTTCTTTGCCTGTTTTCTTGTTTCTTCATGTGTCTGGTAATTTTCAGCTGTGTGCAGTTCACTGTGGTGATAGCGCGTACAGACTCCTGATTTGTTATTTCCTCTGAAGTTGGTTTTTGTTCTAACTGATACTTATCTTGATTCTCTTCAAACTGCACACTTTATTTTCCCTGTTGTGAAGAGCAGCTGAAATGTGCTTTTTTTCCATGTTTTGCTTTCTGCATTCAGGCTCATTGGACTCCTGCATGTACAAGACTCCAATGCATGTACAGTTCAGGGGTTAACCAGAATTTGGACAGAGTTTATTTGTAGGTCTGGGGCTCCCCCTCTGTGTCTCCCTCTTTTGTGGGATATCCCTTTCACTTTCTACCTGTTTGGGCAGCTGTGAACTCCGTAATCTGACTCCTTAAGCCAGCGAGACTATGGTCAGCCTGTCCCAGTCAGGCTGTCACTGCCATCTAAGGGTGCAGTCCCTTTTTTCAGTTTTACCTTTTAAAGGCACTTTTATTATCTTTTGTTTATACAAATCATTTACAAATGCCAATTTGTTGTATAGATGTTACCAATTTACATTCCTATTACTAGTATGTAAAAGTTTCTGCTTTCTTGTAACATAGCCATCACTGGGTGTTATTCTTTTTAGTTTTTGTCATTATATTGCTGTTTTATTTTATATATCTTTGTTACTGAGGTTTAATTTTGTTGTTAATGCTTTTAACCATTTTTTTCCTCAAATGAATTGCTTGTTCTTATCCTTAATCAATTTTTATGTATAAGGCCTATGTCTTTAGTCTGGCTGATAAATTTTATATGTTCTTATTTATTTGTGAGAGCTTTTTTTATATTCAGAACACCTTTGTTTTATTAATCTTTTTGTCATTGCAAATATTTTTCTGGTTTGAATATACCTTTTCACTTTATGGTATATTTTTGCCGTGTACAAGTTTTTAATTGTTATATAGTCTAGCATAAAACTTTTCGCTTCCAAGGAGACCATTGGGGTCGTACTCAGAAACTTTTGATGTGTTTTCTTTGAGTATCATTATGATTAAAAAAATTGTATTGGGGCCAGCCCGGTGGTGCAGCGGTTAAGTTTGCATGTTCCACTTGGGCGGCCCAGGGTTCACTGATTCTGATCCTGGGTGCAGACCTATGCACCACTTGTCAAGCCATGCTGTGGCAGGCATCCCACATATAAAGTAGAGGAAGATGGGCATGAATGTTAGCTCAGCACCAGTCTTCCTCAGCAAAAAGAAGAGGATTGGGGGCAGATGTTAGCTCAGGGCTATTCTTACTCAAAAAAAAAAATTGTATTATCTTTAATAGGTAATATATGAATTTCTCTTGTAAAAGATTCAAGCAGTAAACAGAGTATGATAGGATTCGTCCACTCCCATTTTCCTTCTCAGAAATAACGAGTGTCAGGTATGATGTGCCAGTATAAAGCCAAAATTTTCCTTCAGTATTTAGGAACTGGAAAGATACGTCCAAACTATAACTAGTATTTGCCTCTAGTCAGGGGATTGAGATGCAAGAGGTTAGGCAGGGGACAGGAAGGGAGTGAATAAAGAAATGAGACTGTTACACTATTCTCTGTAAACATTTGGATCGTTTTGTTTTCTCTCACTTTGCATAAATGACATCGTAATCACTTAACAATATGTCATAGAGATTTGTCTTTGTGGTTACAACATGGTAACTGGAAAAGTGACTAGTTTGACAGAACTTGCTCTTAATGAATCTCTTCTTACTTCCCCTCCATCTCTTTTTCTCATTTTTAGGGACTCATGTGCTATCAGTTTAGTCCAGTGGTTAAGAGGATGGAATTTAATTTCAATTTGGCTTTGTCATGTTTTAGTGACTATGGGCAAAATACTTAATATGCCTTAAATTTCTCAGCTGTAGAGTAGTGATGAGAATAGTGTCTATTTTATATGGTGGTAAGACTCTAAGATCATAAGGTTTGATGAGCTCTTACCACAGTGCAGGGGCCATACGGAATAGTTAATCAACAATAACTGCTATTATTATTCAATAATCTTTTATAGGATATTGCTAACTTTGACATCAACTGTACTAATATTTAATATTTAGCCTCCCCCAGTGTTTTCCTCTATAAAAACAATAAGGATACTTGCCCTTTTCAGGTTTCTTTCTTTTTAAAGTACCCATCTGATGCTCTGCATTTCTCAAAGATTATGGATGCGTGACTGGAACTCAAAGTGAGAAGTTGCTGTCTCCCCAGCACCTTGGGTGTCAGTCTTTGCTTCGATGGCTCTCTTTTGAGAAGACAGGTGTGAACTCAGTCAGTGTCCTTCCCTGTCGTCTGCCCTCAGTGTTGTGCTCTCCTCCTCATGCTTCGTCTTTTATAATTTTAAAATTCATGTTTGTCTCTAGCAGTTTTTTTTTAGTTCATTGTGGGATTTATAAGTTCTTTCAGTTGTTTTCTGTCTTTCTTCTTCGTTGTGATACTTTTCCTGTCTTTCCCCGTGCTTTTTAAATTAAATGAGTTAGTGCCAAAGCAACAAGCACACACATTGTTTTCTTTCTCATTCAGGATTGGGTAAAGCCAAATGATAGTCACATTTTAATTCTGTTGTTGAACTCTATGACTCAAAATGTTTGCCATCTAGGGACACTAATTTGCTTATCTTAAACAGTTGGATACTAAGACATTCTATCTAATGTTCATGGGTCAAGAAATAGAGACTTAAGTGTATTTTAACATTATAATGTCAACCAATAGGAGAACTAAAAATGAAAATAAAAGTAATCAAAATTGGGAAGAAGGGTGAAGGGGGACTCAATTTCTCACTCTCGTAGTGGGAAGTCAGTTGATGTGGTTACAGGAGATAAATCAAGAAGCCAGGCGTAACACCAAAAGTGTGAGAAGTGGGATGATGAGTGAGTGTGTGTGTGTGTGTGTGTGCACGCGTGCGAATGGTGGAGGAGATACTTTTATTTTTAAGTTTTATCTTCTTTTGTATGCTACTGAATTATTAGTACTTTGTGCATATATTAATAATAATAAACATATCCTGCATGATCCCAACTTATGAAAATAAAAAAGCATAGTTTTGTGTATTGGTATATGTATAAAAATTGATTAGAAGGAAATATTCCAAAGTATAAAAAGTGGTTATTTCTGGATGGTGAGGTTTTTAAAAAATATACTTTTCTGTATTTCGTAAAATTTCTAAAGTGAATATATTACTTCTATAGTCAGAAAAAAATATTGTTAAGGGAAAATATCTAGGACCTCCTGGATTTAATTTTTAGACTTATTTGGCATCAGTATGACTGTTTTTTATTTATACAAGTATGATAACTTGTTTTAAATTAAAGTAATTGTACACCATATTCTCTAAATGTTTGTAAATATATCAGTAAGGCAGGCATTCTGCTAAAAATAACAGAAACCCTAGCCGACAGTAACAAAACAAAGAGGTTTATTTTTTCACCTAAGAACGGTAAAGGTGGGCAGTTGCTGATGGTTTAGCAGATAAGGATAAAATCGTCCAATATTCGAGCTCGCTTCCTGCCTCTTCACCTTGAGCCTGTTGGCTTTTCATTCTCGTTCTTTCAAGGTGTCAGGATGCCTTTAGCAAGCAGTGCATCCCTGTTGAAGGCAAACAAATGGAGGGGCTGGTGTCAGCCACGCTGTCCCTTTTTTAGAAGCTCTCTATTGGACTTCCTTTTATGTCCTGCCGTCCAGAACTGGGTTATGTGCCCCCTTAGCTGTGAGAAAGCGAGTGTCTGGCTTTCAGCCTCTAGAGGGAGGTGCAGGGGTAAAGGGGATTGGGAACTGCTGCTGCGGTAGCCAGCCAACAAAGTCTGCCACGAAACGCTTTGATGTTGATACTATGATGCTTGCACTTCAGCTCCCAATCAGATTTCAAGGAGAGACGACAGCCTTTCTAGAGGTCAGGTGGAAAATTTGGCACACAAGCATTCTCTAAAATTTAACTCTGGAGATTATTCTAAAATGTAGCCATTTTGTCTGGTCGTAGGATTGCTAGGCTCATGCTCCCTTCTTAAAAAAAGCTAGTTTGGTATTCTCAAGTGGTAGTGAATTAAGGGCTACATTTGTAAAATGATCCCCGATTTGACTTTATTCTCCTTATAGAATCTAAATTTCAGTTTCTAGCCAGTAATCTTGAGGATTGTGAATTTTTTGTGTGTCAAGTCAATTATGTAAAGGTTTTCATTTTTCTTCCTGTTTTTAAGTCAGAGTATGCAATGAAACTAGTAGCCACAGGTTTTATAGCTGACGATTCCAACTATACCCATCCAAATAACACTGGGTCTGCCAAAAATACCCACATTACATGATTCAAAGTAGTAGGTCTTATATTTACTTGGATTTTTTTCATCCACATTTTTTAATTGATAGGCCTTCTTATTTTCTTATTCCTATCACTGACTTATTTAAAAAAACTTTTTAAAATGCTGAATTGTGTAGTTGTCATTGTGATATTTATGGGTTTCAGCATTAAAATGGTGCTGAATATACTATATTACTATCAAGTTAGACTTGTTTGTAAATGTTTAGGACTTAATAGTTGTGTTTATCAATAAATTGATAAACTTTTATCCTATGTTAATTTTTCTTACCAGTCAACCAGAGATATTTATTTAGCCCCAAGCCATTTTTTCTTTGTCCAAAAAGTTATCATCATTGAGGAGTGTAAAATTGTCCTTGTAGAGGAAACGAATGTATTAATTTCTAGCATTTGTGTAAACTGATTTATTTATTTAGTTATAGAGAAATACGTGCTGGAGACTGGGGAGGATATGAAGATGAAGAATTGGGCCACCTGCCCTCATGGACTCTGGAGTCTAGTGAGGAAAAAAGACCTTTCAGATGAGACAATTTCCTCATCTGTAGAATAGGGATAATTGATTGTTCTTCCCTACCTCTTGAGGATTGTTGTGAGAACTGGGTTAAATCGTGCGAAAGGCTTAGAATAATGTCAGACACATAGTAAGTGCTTCATAAATTTTAGCTGCTATTTCTATTATTACAAAATAGAGATTTGTACAAAGTACTTTGGGAGTGCAGACTAGGCAGGGATTGACTTTCTGGAACAGTTAGGGGAGCAATAAAATTTTTACCTGCCCTCGATTCTGCTTCATAGTTTCTGTATTCATCTTTACCACTCCAATACCTAGTGCGTAGTCAGTCCTCAAGCACTGTTAATGAAGGAGTGAGTGAGAGAATGAGAATACACTTACAGAAGTGGAATTTTCTGAAAACATCTTAAAGTAGATATCAGTAAAATTTGAGGATGTAATATAGAAATTTATTCTTCAATCTTCCATGCTTGACTTAATCCTAGGATAGAGTTTAGAATATTTTTTCAAATAAGTAAATGATAGAAGACAATTTGAGAAATAGAAAATCTGTTACTTTCAACCAGGCTTTTGAAACAAGCTGAGTTTTCAAACAGTTTAAGATAATATTTCCAACAAGGACTTAGGACACAAGTATCTTATGCTGCAGACTGCAGATATGTCCATGTATTTGGTAGTGTTGTGTGTTTTAGATCAGCTACATCTCTTATCTGCTGCTTCATAACAGACCACCCAATACTTGGTGGCTTTAAAACAGCAATGATTTGTTATTTTTCGTGATTCTGTGGTTTGGCTTGATGGTTCTTGGTGATCTCACTTGGGGTCACTTACGTGGCTGCATTTAGAAGGTAGCTGGGCTGAACCGGGAGGTCTAAGAAGGCTGTGCTCCCGTATTTGGGTCTGGTGCTGGGTGCTGGCTGGGAGTCCCTCAGTTCCCCATGGTGCTGTTTTCCAGCAGTGCAGCCTGGACCACTTTAGAGCATGTGACTGGCTTCTGACAATGGAAGCTGTCAGTCCTCCTCAAGGCTAGTTCCACCGCTGGCACAAGCATTTATTCTCATACATTTTATTGGTCAAACACGTCACAAGGCCAACCTAGGTTCAAGGTGGGGAGAGATAGTCCATCTCTTGATGGAAAGAATGGGAAAGAATTTGTGGTCCTCTTTAATCCACAATAGTAGCATGGTGCCTTATTATTTTTGATTGGATATTTGCTTCCTACCCTTTATATTTTTCCTTTGTTCTCTTATGTTTTGTATCTTTTGCTTTTTTCTTTCATTCTCAGTGAATTTTTGTAGTTTGTCTTCTATTTTGCTGATTCAAGTTCCTGTTCTTTTGATACAAACTTGATTTGTACAATGTGGATTTTAGAAAGTTCTGCCCTTGTGTTTTTACTTTGCCTGTATGCTTTTCTTTTATTTTCTGGTTTTCTTCTAATGTATCCTATATTTTAGCCATCTCCCTTTTCTTTATATCTTTTATCTTTAATTTTATAGAATCTATTAAAATTTTTCATTCACAACATAAATCAGAGGTGTAGTAGTATCACTAGAGGTGGTGTCAGAAACTGTGGAGTTGTGTCTATTGTGCTGTTATTGACATTAGGACCCTGAATCTTTGGTTTAGGGATCTAGTGGAAGACGACGAGGTAGCCCCTTAAACTGAGACAATCCTCAGCTTTTGATAGTCACTACTGAGTTTTTCTATATGTTATAAAAATGGTTTCAGCAGGTTACCCATAAAATTGCAGTGAAATAATGAATTGCTTGAATGTTGTGATTTAAATCATGTAAGATAAGCTATTGCTATGCTAGTTCAGAAAGCAATTCAGCCTGATGGATACCTTGGAAAGCATCATCCAGAGCCATGTAAATATGGAGTGGCCATTAAGCTCCTTTCCCACGAAGAATATGGAACTATAAGCCAAAAGCCAGCATGCACTTGTCAGCTGTGGGAATCTTGAAAGGAAACCCCACTCAGGTAGAGCCTTCTGATGACTACAGCCATGGTCACTGTATTGTCTGCAATCTCATGAGATGCTGGTCCAGAACTGCCTGGCTGAGCCCCTCCTGCCCCATTGAAACTGTACAGTAAAAGTGCATTGTATTCAAAGTGCTAACTTTTGGGGTAACTTGTTATGTAGCAATTGATAATACAGGGTTTGGTATCAGTGGTTTTGTTTTGCCATAACAAAAACCTAAAATGGAGAACTGTCTTGGAACTCAGCGGTGGATCCAAGCTGGGGAGACTCTGAAGCGTTGGTGAAAGCCTGCTCAACCTGAGCAGACTGTTGGTAGAAGCGTGTTGGCCTTTGGGGAGGCTGTGGGTGTGAGCTTAAAGGAAAGTGAGAGAAATGTTACTGGACATTTGAGGAAGGAGATCCGTGTTCTTTAGTGGCAGAAAGTTTAGCAACTCTGTCACCTGCAATAACATGGGAAGTAGAAAAATGTACACAGTGAGCTAGGTGATCTAGCCAAGGAGATTTCCAAGAATGTTAAAGATACCCCTGGTTTCTTCTTGCCACTTATATGTAAAATAGACAATGGGAGAAATAAACCAAAAGTAGCATTGTTAACAAAAGGGAGCAACGGACTGTTGAATTTGAAAATTCCTGGCCCCTTCATATGACCAGTGTGGCTAGAGTTAAGAAATAGGTTCCGGGAAAGAGCAAATCCAGGACACTTGCAGGAAAAAAACATGATCTACAAGTGAAGCTGAGGATGTGACTTTAAAATCCTTAAAGCCCTCAGAAAGATCCAAGGTGTTGCCTCAAAGAACTCTAGTCGAACAACAGGGCCTCTCAGGACGGTTAGAGCGTTGTCCCCCAGCTTTCTCAGCAGACGCCAAGACAGGGGGACTTATCCTGAAGAAATTTATGGTGTGGCCTTTGTCTCACAGTGAAGTAAACCATAATAAGACTCACAGGAAACCCACAAAGCTTTTTCTTTTCTTCTCTCCCTCTCTCTTTTTTAAAGAGAATCGAATTGGCAGAAACACTGTCAGCTTGGACTGAAAGGTTTAGAGACAGTACAAATGAAAAACTCTCTGTGGATCCCTGAACCTCTGCAGGCATGCAGCGTGCTGAGAAAACGACACAGCTTCACACGCGGGCCACCCTTTATGGAAAAGAAAGGATTGCTCAGAGCAGAACCAGGAGCCTAGAGGGCAGAAGCAGGCCTTAAGTTCTAATCAAGAACTGCCTGGATCCACTGGGTTTCAGACTGCTCTGAGCCCGTGGCTCCGTCTCCTCTGCTCCACCCTGTTTGAGCAGTGGCGCTACAGCAGTTGTCCTGTGTCTTTCACTCTGCTGGTCCCCAGAAACTGTGAGACAATAAAGGGTTATTGCTATGTTAAAGCGCTAAGTTTTGTGGTCATCTCTTACACAGTGATAGATAACTAGTGCAGTGACAATTAAGTTGAAATTGGAAGGCTGAGAAGGCAACCTTGTGAATATGGCAGGCACTGGGGGTAGGGGAGAACCTTAACACGGAGGAAGAGTAAGACTTGATTTCAAACGTCATGAACTGTTAGAATCGTAGGATAGCTATATGTCATTGAAGAAAGATCTAAACTCAAGAATGTTCATGAATAATGTTCAGTTAAACATTGGAGAAAGGAGTCATCTGACCTCTGATGTTGCTAAGGTCTTACCAAGTATTGCTCATTACTGCTAAGAACTGTAAAGTGGGGAAGAACTTCTTCTCCTTATTCCACCTTTAGTTTCCTCATTTAGCCTTGTTTGTTAGTAAGTCAAGTTATGTTTACGTAGTGTGTATTCTCAGAGGTTAACTTACTATTTATTTTGTAAAAGTATTTTAAGTAAATAAGTGTTAGATACAAGAGGACTGTAGACTCAGCTCTCATCAGTTTACTTAGCTTAAAGTGAATGGAAAGAAGAGGAAATTACTTTCACTCTTAATTTTTTTATTTTGAAATTTGTAAATATACAGAAAAGCTACAAGTGTATAGTGTTAATGAGCACATAAACATCCTTAATGTTTTACCAGATTTGCTTTATGTATACTTTTTTCCCCAGCTTTATTGAGGTTATACTTGACAAAAATTTTATAGATTTAATGTGTATAATGTGATGTTTTGATAGATGTATGCATTGTGAAATGATTACCACAATCAAATTAATTAACATATCCAGCACCTCACCTCCTTACAATTTTGTTTATTTATTTTTGGTTGAACCATTTGAAAGGAAGTTGCAGATATTGCTCCATCCCTAAGTTCTTTTAGCCTGAATCTCCAAGAATAGGGTATTCATAACTACAATACCATTAACACAACTAAGAAAATTAATACATTCAATGATCACATCTAGTAGAATAGTCCAAAAAAACTTTTATAAGTTTTAAAAAAATCCAGGATCCATACAGTATATTTGATTATGTCTCTCGCCCCTTTTATGCTGGAATAATAATAAATATGACATTATATTGCTTTCTATGACATTGATTCTAATTTTTTTGAGGATTTTATGCCTCAAGTTACCTTGTAGAATGTCCCACATTCTGGATTTCTAATTTTTCCTTATTATTAGATTCAAGTTGATGAACCTTTCTTGGTGAAAATACTGCATGGATGATGTGTACTTGATCAAGAAGGTGACTTCTTGATCTCTTCTCTATAAATTAGTTTTTTCTTATTTATAAATCTGTGGGGTCGTATTTCCTAACAACCGTTCACTTTGGTTTTAAGCTTCCATTGATGGTGCTTACCTGAATCAATTTTTACGTTGTGAATTGCAGGAAATTGCGTTTTAAATGGCCGTATGTAATAGATCTGTATTTGCAGAGAAAGATGCCCTTCCACCAGCGTTGCTTTTTCTTTTTAAAAATAAATACATTATTTGGACTGTGGATTTGAAGATATTATGAATTCCATTTATTTTCCTTAATGAGTAATTTTGAAAAACTTTGATTTAATTTAGAACAATAAGTTAAAAAAACCCAAAAAGTTAATAACAGATCTGTCAGATAGTTTTAGAATTCCTAATAGTGAGGCTTATTGAACAGTCATACGATACTTATTGAGTCCCTACTAAAGGGCAAGGAATCACATCAAGTAATATAGTGTACTTATTAACAGTTGCAGCCCTCAAGTACGTACCCCCTTGAGAAGATAAGACACATATGCAAAATAGAAGAATATTCACAGCAAGAAACCATAAATGCCAGTGAGGAGTGTAGTTACTCAATATTCAGTGTTCAGAAAGCTGTCACTTTGAACTTTGGCATTTGCAAAGCAGTATGGGTATATGAAGGGTCTTAAGATGTCACTGACATTCTGAACCTGGGCCTTTCAAGCATGCTTTCCAATAAATATCAAGTGCCTACCATGTTATGGCAACCAAAGAAACAAAAAGAATAAAACATATCCCTTGCCCCTGAAACATAATTATTGAGTGAGATGAAAAACACAGGAGTGTATACTACATAAGATCATAAAAATGCTGTAATAAAGTTATCTGCTTAGTGCCATGGCTCTATAGAAGAGAGAACTAGGAGTTCATGTTGCTTGGGAGATGGGTCTGTGACTAGAAAGGCTTCACAGACGGAGCGGCATTTGAATCTGATAGGAAGTTTTTAGATTGGGAATGGAAGAGTATTCTAGGCAATAGAAGATGGGCCCACGTGCCCACATGTGTGCTCGTGCCTGCCACGGTTTGAGAGACTTGTGATGACATTTTCAGGAAATGCAGGAGTGGTCTTGATTTGGGACAGGATGACAGAAATGGTTATTCTGCTGTGTGTGTGTGTAATATTTTCTCAACACAGAAGAACAACACAGCTGAAATTTTAATGATAGGCACAATTATTCAGAGAAAGTGCATAGAAAGATAATCACTGGACTGAAGAATGAACCTGAGAAACACTTGTTCTCCTAATATCAGGGAACGGGAGGAAAAGGAGACCTCTTTAGGGAAGTACAAAAGGAGTTATTAGGTAGGAAGAGAGCTCAAATAGTAATGTCATTAGAACCAATGGACGAGAGGTTTTAGAAGAGGATAGTTAATGTCACATAGAACAGAGTGTACAAACGAAATGAAAGCTAAAAAGAGGCCATTAGATTTGACAAGAAAAGACTGTTGTGAATTCAGTTTCAGTGATTTTTGATGGGGTAGTGATGGTGGTGGAAGCCAGGTTTCTGGGAAATAAGGAGTGAATACTTAAATATTGAAACGATTTGTTTGAAATGTTTGGCAGTGAAAAGTTATGTAGGAATAGAATGAGGTCAACTTCGTCAAATGAAATTTTTTTTTAAAAGTTAGAGAAAACCTTGTGTTATATGATGGCAGAGGGGAACATGATAAATGGGACAGGAAATACTGCAGTTGGCAGAGAAAAGAATAATTGATGGAACAAAGGGTTGGGAGGAGATGAGAACACAGAAAAAGGGTTAGTTTTGGAAAAGAGGCGAGGCTGACTTCCACTTAGTCCGGAGGGAAGGGAGTGAGCAGGAAAGAAGAGCAGAGAGAAGGAGGGAACATTAAGGAAGAGAAGAGGCAGGAGAGGACTTAGATGCGATGGCTGTTATGTTCTCTCTGAATTGGGAGAGGGCACGTCATCTTGGTATAGAACTTCCTCTTCTGTTCATGTATCCCAGGAGCATGAATGGAGGAAGTCCCCACCCACCCAGCATAATCTGTAGTTGGAGAGTGGCCTGGCGGAAGGCTGAAGAGCAGAGGGAGTGGGCTTGTGGTATTTTCTACCATTAGAAGAATTTTAATACAAAGAAAATATTGAACATTAACGTATTCCAGTATTATTTTTAAATGCGATTATTGTTAATATGTGAAGATTTAAAATCACCTTCTTTAGGAACGCTAAATGTTTTACTCAGTTTAATTTTAAAAGTTTTCTTAGTATATAATTTAAAGCATATTTTATATAGATAAAATTAATTGATCTAACTTTAAAATTTTGCAGCATAATATTTTTTTTAACTGACGACTTTTCTCTATGAGCATAATTAGAACTCTTAAGATTTTAAGCAATAAGAACCCAACAGAAGCTTAAGCAATGAAGGAAAAATTAAAATAAAAGAAAGGATAGCTTTATTAGATTACATAAATGGGGCATCTAAGATGGAATGCTTTCAGGTAGACCGGAATCCAGGAACCTGGTAGTGGTGTCAGGCGTTCCGTCTTCTGCTCCATTCTGCTCTGCTTCCATCTGCGATGTCTCCTTTACAAGCAGGCTTCTGCTCCATAATAGGCGTGTGGCTCCTGGGAGCTCCATGGTCACATCATCATGGCACACAGTCCAAGAGGAAGATAGACTCCTTCCCATCAGCCATGTAGCAAATATGAGAGTCGATTCTGTTTGTGTCATTTTTCCATCCCTAATTATCACTGTAGCCAGGCATATAGCATCCTCTGATAGTCGAGAGCCCGGGGTATGTGATCATTTCTGGAAGGAGGACACCATGATTGTGAGCTGGAGGAATATTGGTTCTAAAATTTTGGCACATTGCCTTCCAGTCTTATGTATGTGTGTATGTGTGTGCCTATATTTGTTCTATAACAAACCAAGTAGTCTAATGAAAGCCTTGTGTTGAAATCAAGTTCCTTAGGAAAGAATCAGCCTTTGATTGCTTGTATAAATGAGTCGTAACAGCTTTTTTAGTTTATGATTTTGTAAAGATATTGTAGAAGCCTTTTCTTTTTTATAAGTAAAAATGTTTTCCATGCTACATATCACAATATTTTTAGACCTTCACAAAAATGGAGCAGCTGTACATGGATCGATTTCAGTAGTAGCAAGAACACACAAAAAGAAACAAGACAACCATCGTGACACACACACACACACGCACACACGCCCAACCTGGGTTTCTGGTTGGGATTCTGAAAGCAGTATGATGGGAGAGAAAGTGTAGCTGACCTTGGAGTCAAACAGATCTGGCCTTTTAAGATTGTTGGGAGGATTCAGGATAGTTGTATAGAGTACTTACTTAATATGGTTTCAGGCCTATAGTAGGTGCTTGATAAGTGATAGCTATTATTATAATTTTTATTGATAACCACTGATCTTTTGTGATGCTGGCAAGAACTGGATGTAAATCTAGCAGAAGTCCTGGGTTTTAATCTCAGCTCTTTCAGTAACCAACTGTGTGTACTCAATGCGTTTTAGAAAACTGCTTAACGTTGCTGGGCCTGTAAAATAGGTCGATTAGAGATCTTGTCTAGCTCTCAATTTCTACTATTTTTTTGGTAAGATTTGCCCTAAACTAACATACATTGCCAGTCTTCCCCGTTTTTTTTTAGCTTGAGAAAGATTAGCCCTGAGCTGACATCTGTGCCAGTCTTCCTCTGTTTTGCATGTAGGATGTCTCCATAGCATGGCTGACGAGTGGAGCAGGTCCACGCCTGGGATCTGAACCCGCGAACCTGGGTCGCCTAAACAGAGCGCGTGGAACTTTAACCACCCGGCCCTGAGGCTGGCCCCAATTTCTACTATTTTTAATAGAGTAATTTGGGTTACAGAAAAGTGTAAAATAGGAGGAATGTAAGTATACTGTAAAGAAAATTAATGATCTTAGTTTTGGTGTTAGACAGATTTGGGTTTGAATTCTAACTCTTCTACCTACGAGGTGTGTAAACTTGGACAGGTTGCTAAACCTTGTCACTTCATGTAAAGAATGGCAATCATAAAACCTGCTATGAAGTTTAAGGATACAAATGTATTGATTTATGCTCAAAAAAATTTCACTTTGTTATCTGTAAAGTCCCTTTGAGCTCCAGAATTTGATATTTGGAATTATTTTTGCTACATAAATATTTATTTCTCCAATCGTTTCTTTCCTGATAAGTTCTTGCTAGGAAGATTGCTACAAGCTACAGATGTATAGTTACAAATGTGACTTTTGTCACAGCTGCCTTGTGCCTGTGATATGCTTCCCTTTGAGACCTTGTGGTATAGAGTGCTTATATGGCCCTTCTCCTGACGGGATCTGAGCACCTAATGGTTAGCTGCCTTACCAATAGCTAGGTGTAGTAGTGGATTGTGTTGGAATATACCTGACAAAAGGTAAATTATGCCAGCAAAAAAGAAGTGTATAAACTTACAAAAAAGAAAATCCATACTAGGCATTTGGAAATAAGCTGTGGACTTGAGATCTACTAACATTCCCACAGTCAAGCCAGATCTCGCTTAAGATTATTGTGAAGATCAAGGAAATGTGTGTAAGCCTTTGAGCATAGTCTTTCTGTATACATCAGCTACTACTATCATTATTTTTATCTTTTGGAAATGTTTTACCCATGATCACCAAGCCACATTTAGTCAAGAGCAAATCCAATGGAAAATTCAACACAAATTTTATCCAAGGAGTCTACTAGAACCTTATATCAAAAAAACTGAAGAAGCTCAACCAAAACCCCAAACTAGAATTTTCTTTCTGATCTTGCTTTAGTTCCTGAAATCATTTTTCATGAGAAATTTTGTTAGTATTCATTTATTCAACAAATATTTATTTAGTACTCATTATGGGTAGATACTGAGGAAATGAGGAGTGAACATAGGTAACATACTTTTATATTTTAAAAAAGTCAGTGGCTCATTTTAATTTCATTTCATAATACACTTTCTAGTTGCAAAATATAAAATTAATTGAAGCTATAAAGTCAGTTAAGGCACATTAGTACGCCAATGACTTTTGGGTGGACTAGATGGTGAAGAAATTTGTTTAACTTTGTTTACTTTGGTGTATCTCAAACTTCTTGACCTATTCGACCTTCCCCCATCCCCTGAGCCCACTTTCATAAATAATAGTATGCAAGTAGGTTTCTTTAACTGGAAGTGCGCAATATTAAGTTAACTATATGATATTTGTAGGGCAGAAACAGTTGCATATCAACAATATTTTATGGTTCTTCCTACACTAATTGGATGACTCTGTCCTGGTTTGCTTAGGACAGTTCCGGTTTATGCCTGGTGCTCCAGTGTGATCAGTGTGGTTATTAATTGTCCCTTCTTTACACCTCACAAGTGCCCTGGTTTGGATGATAAATTATATGGTCCCCCTATAGTTAACACTTTTGGATCACTTATTATCCACCAGGCAGCATTCTAAGCATTTGATATATATTAACTCAGTAGTCACAACAAGCCTGTGAGGTTGGTACTATTTTATCCTTTTTTTCTTTAACAGATGAACAAATTGAGGCCCAGAGAGGTTCAGTCCTAAGGTTGCACACCTAGTAAGTAGTGGGGAACAGATTCGGACTCAGGCAGGTCCAGTTGTGATGGGTGCGCTCCTGACCGTCGTGCCGTCTGGGGAGGATGCGCATGCTCAGTGAACACGCTTGAGAGAAGTGGGGGACAGACCCCTGGAGAGTGCTGACACTGAAAATCAAGGGAGTAGAAACTTGGAAATAAGGCAGAGAGTGGGAGCTAAGGAGAATCAACTTCAAGTTGTTTGTAGAAGAATTTGGTGATTTTGATTTGTTTTCCTCTAAGCATTGTCCTCGTCCTTTCTTAACTGCAAAGAAATATTTTCCTTTTCATGGTTTAATAAGTGCACAAAAGTACTAAATAGTTTTTTCCTGAAATACAGTAAAAGAACATTTATTTAAAGCAATTTGTGTATGTGTGCTTTGTTTTTATAATTAGGGATATCTTTTTTTTTCCCCTTTAAGTAGCAGAAATCAGACTTTTGAAGAAGCTTTTTAAAACCTACCCTAACTTATTTATGACAATTTCTTCATAGATCTGTAAGCTAATGTTAGGAATTTTATGGAGCTCTTTCTTACCACGCTAGCTCCAGACTTCAGTGTTCCTTCTATTTCCTCCTCATTTCGTGTTGACTCTAACTTGACTGGGTTACTCTCCGCCCACCATCTGGAAGTTGAAGAATGCTAAAGTGTGGTATTGCTTCATTGACTAGTAATTTCTGAAACGATGCATGTGCTTAATAAGTCTACAGCTATAGTACAGTGTGATTTTTATAACCAAGCCTTTAGGGTAAATGTACAACTGTTAGAATTTTGAGTATAAATGTTCAACGAAATTGAGCAAAACCAAACCATTAAATGGGAAGCATGTATGTGTTCAGTTAGAGTCACCAAACATTGAGGTTCTGTCTTTTCTGCTTTGTACTTAGGGATAAAAAGGCAAGTAAAACTGTTTCCTGTATCTTCTTTACCCCTTCACCCCCCTTCTTTTGCTTTCCCCACTCCTCTCCTCTTTCCTTTCTTCCCAACTCCCGCAAACCTCTCTTGAGTGTCTGCTGTGTGCTGGAGTGTTTGGGCTCACAGGTAGTAAAGATGAATAAGTAGCTGCTGTCCTCCAGTAAAGACAGGAGAGATGCCTTAGGGAGACAGCCTAAGCCTGGGTCAGCTGGCTCAGAGGAGTGTAGTATGTTTTGGAGCCAGGTTCACACCCAGACCTGCCTGGGTTCCTTTAGGATGAACAGAATTTAAGTTATCTGGCAAGAGGAGCAGAACTTAAACAGATGGAGAGAGATGATGAGTATTGGAAAGAGAGGAGGTCATTGGTGACTGCTGAGAGGGCAATTGCTGTGTTAAGGGGTTGACAGCCATGTTAGTTGCCATGGAGTTGCGGATTGAGGAATCAGCAGAAAATTAGAAAGTAGTCTTCCAGGAAGCTTGATGTGGTCAAGGGGAATAGAGAAGACTGTAGGTTGAGTGTGTAGTAAGATCAAGCGATCTTTTTCTTTTTGGGGTGAGGAAGATTGGCCCTGAGCTAACATCTATTCCCAGTCTTCCTCTTTTTGCTTGAGGAAGATTGTCACTAAGCTAACATCTGTGTCAGTCTTCCTCTATTTTATGTGGGATGCCACCACAGTGTGGCTTGAGGAGCAGTTCTAGGTCTGTGCCCAGGATCCAAACCTGTGAACCCCAGGCTGCCAAAGCAGAGCGTGTGAACTTAACCACTATGCCACCTGGCTGGCCCCAGGTGAATATTTTTTATAACGAGATAAATACAGTCATGTGCTGCATAATGACTTTTTGGTCAACGACAGACGGCATATACGATGGTGGTCCCATGAGATTAGTACCATATAACCTAGGTGTGTAGTAGGCTATACCATCTAGGTTTGTGTAAGTGCGCTCCGTAACGTTCACACAGCGATGACATGGCCTGATGACACATTTCTCGGAACAAACATCCCCTCGTTAAGCATGACTACATTTGCTGTCTGGGAGCAAGCTATAGAACTAGCAAGGTGAGATTTAAAGACGAGAGAGAAGATAACAGAACAAAATCCTGTGGGAAGTTAGAAAGATAACGTAAAGAACATAAATAGGATTTTTTTTTTGCTGTCTTAGTATTTGAATTACATAATAAAATAGATCGTTAAACATCTTTATGATGTGGAAGCTTTTCTAAAAGGCATGTGTGCTAAAATCATTTAAAAAGAATTATATTAAATTTAAGGAACTATATTATCATGTTATCAGGTATTCCTGTATGAAAATAATTAGAAACTCATCTTTTATCCACATCTTCCACATTGTTCAATCCTTCAGTCAGAAGCAAATGGGTCTCCACTGGTAAGAAAAAAGACTATCTGTTTTAAAGGTCAAATGTGTCAAATTGTCCTGACTAGCTGCAGAGAGGTGTGCTATTTGAGTCATAAATAGCTAGTTTTCAGTTTTTATAAATCAGTGTCTTAGAATCTCAGCATTCTCATTCAGTAGGTCTGGTTGGAACGTGGAAACCAGTTACGTCGTTTATCCACCAAATGTTTATTGAGCGCTTTCCTACCACGTTCTTAGTACTGTGATGTGTAGGTGATGGTAGAAGGTGGCCCGGTGCCTGCTCTCTAATTGGAGGACAGGATAGTAAATGAGTAATTAGATAAGCAGGGTAATTTCCCACAGCGATAAGTGCTCCGAGGAAAATGAAGAAAGTGAACTGTGGTGCGTGCTGGAGTTACCCCGGATGAGGAGGGAGAGCTCTGTAAACCGTAGTCTTTGAAGAGGCAACTTTTTTTAAACCTTGCTTTTTTAAAATTATTTTTTTAAGTTGTGGTAAAATATACCTAACACAGAATTTACCTTTTGAACCATTTTTAAGCGTACAGTTCAGTGGCATTAAGTATATTCACATTGTTGTGCAATTATCACCACCATCGATCTCCAGAACTTTTTTCATCTTGCAAAACTGAAACTCTGTACCCTTTAAACAATAGCTCCTGTTGCTCTCTGAATGAGATTACAACAGGAGACAGAAATTGCTATACGTTTTTGAAATAAGAAAGCAGATGGAGAGGCGATAGCTGATTGAGCAGAGAGGAAGGGCTACCATTCCTGTAAGAAATCTGACACTGTGTCCTGAAGCCCCCGAGAGGCTCAGCATTGGGAGACACCTGACGCTTAGGGAAGAAGGGCTCCGTGGAGCTGACAGTAGGGGGACTGGCTGGAAAATCTGTACGCACGGGTGGAATCCTTACTTTCCTCCCTGTGTGCTCGTAGGTGGGTGACTCCTGCCATCACCAGCCCCTGGCCTCAGGAGACCAAAGTTTCTTCTTTATAAAATTAAAGAAGAGCCTGTCTTCTGAAACCAGAGGCAGTGGGTGGCTGATTAATTTAAAACAGGGAGATCAAGGGAAATCGACATCTGAACAGTGGGACTCTAGTTTGCCCCTCCCAGCCTCCGTTCTCCTTCCAGAACTCCACAGTCACGTCTGTCCTGCTCATCTCCTGCAGAAAGCCAACATATCTTCAGATACTAGCAGGCTCACCCCCAGAGCACCCTAAGTGAATTCTACCAGTTGACAAGCCCTGTTCCCTCACGCAGATCTTTTCAGTTACTTCTTTTCAGAACCTCATTCTTAAATATGAACTAACAATCCGAGACCATTGGACACTGGGGAAAGGCTCCAGAAAAAACAGAGGTCAGAATAAGCAAAGAGAAATGGAGGTGGAGGAGGGAATGATACTTGGAGAATCGGGAGAAAACAGACGCCATAGGCGTCAAAAGAAAACCTAAAAAAAAGCCAACCCTCTGATAAACAACCAGAGAACACAAGTGTTTGTCTCCCCACTAGAATGGCAGAGAAAACAAAAGCCTCAGCCCATGAGGGTGGAGAGGACTGGATGAGAGATGACAGCGACAGCAACAGGGAATATTGGCTAAGTACTGGAAGCTGAGAGCTTGACGCATGACGGGGAACTGATGGAGCAGAGCCGAGAAAGCGGAAACTTGGTCCTGTGAGATGGGTAGTTGTTCCACAGTCAAAAATTGATCTTCCTTTAATTATGATGTGCTTTGCTCTGTTTGGATTACTAGTTCTTATTTTTTGAGTAGTATACTCTCTCCCTATTGAAGCTGCTAATGGGGTATCCACCAATGGAGAAATCAGAATTATTAAAATGTAGTTCTTCTTTTCTTATGGTTCTCTTAAGTGATCATACATTACATGCTTCTCCTTATTGTTTGTGAGCCAACATTTGGATATTTAAAATGGGTAGCTGATGTTTTTCTGGGTGACAGTGACAGTGGGGTTGAAAAGGATGGTGAAAGGAAAATATTATAAACAATATTCAACCTAAGAATGTCTTCTAGATTTTGTTTGTAAAGTAGTTGCTAAAAAACTTGGTACTTCCAGGGCTGGCCCTGTGGCCAAGTGGTTGAGTTCACATGCTCCGCTTCAGTGGCCCGGGATTTTGCCTGTTCGGATACTGGGCACAGACCTAGCACTGCTCATCAAGCCATGCTGAGGCAGCATCCCACATGGCAAAGCCAGAAGGCCCTACAACTAGAATATACAACTACGTACTGTGGGGCTTTGGGGAGAAGGAGAAAAAAAGAAGATTGGTAACAGATGTTAGCTCAGGTGCCAATCTTTAAAAAAAAAAAAAAAGAAAACTTGGTACTTCCTTTTGAAATAATGTAGTACATGGTTCTTAGAACTCCAGATGAAACTGTAAAAAACTTCTCATCAGCAGTTAAATGGGTAAATTTTCTGGGAGACCTAACTGCTTTATGTAATATTTTCCTATGAAAAAATAATTTTTTGGGGGTAAAGTGGCTTATGTGGATTTAGAGTTATACTTGAATTCAAATCCTGCCCCTGCCATTTTTCTGCTGTGTAACCTTGGGTAAGTTATTCAATGTCTCAGTAAAATGAGTAAAATAACAACTAACTCAGAGGACAGTGGTGATGATTAAGTGAAATTAAAATAGATAAAGCACTCAGCCCAGCTCCTGGGCCCTATAGGGTCAGTAAGTGTTAGTTTCCTTCACGTGACCCCTTCTGTGGTGTGTGGTAAGAGGGAATATTATTTTTCTAGGGCTTAAGGGAAGTGCAGGTCAGTTGAAGGTTTATAACATTTTTGAAATGGAATCCCTGTGTTTTTGAATTTTGCTTATTTATTTGTAACACGTTTCTTATCATTCGATATATTTGCTATCGTGATGCTGTAGCAAGAGCATAGAAACGAGACCCAGGACATCCAGGGTCTAGTTAGCCTCTTTTTTTTTTTTTTTTTACTGCTAACTAGATGAATGGTGTATATGTTGCTTCCCCACTTTGGGTCTCATTTCTGATTGGCAAAATGAAAGAGTTTTATTACAGGATGGTTCCTAAAAGTATGTTCTGCTCTAACATCGTATGATCCTGTGATCTGTGAAGCTGAAGACGTCCTTTTGTGACCTAGGTTTTTATGGGGTGTTGAGGCTTGGGATACGTTTATTGTTATGAACTCAGTTTAATGTGTTTGGAGGGCTTGAGGTGGTAGCTGATGTTGCGCTTTTTCACTGGAAAATAGTTCTGGCTATGAAAGCTATTTCTGAGTGGCAATTCACCAGGAATAGCCATCGCTTTTCTTCCTACAGTTAACTGATCTCTTGGTGCTGTTCGCATGAAGCCATCACCATTATTTTCAAAGTCATGTGTGGTGTGGGCTCAGTGAGTCAAGGAGTCGAAAGAAAGATTTCTTGGACTCTCAAGGTCTGGCAGGAGTGCTCTTTTATTCAGAGAATAGCATGGAGTAGCATGGGACAGGACCCATGGGCAGGAAGAGCTGCAGCATGGGGACAGGACCCATGGGCAGTAAGAGCTCTAGGCATGGGGACAGGGCCCATGGGCAG
>NC_060278.1:33572501-33613897 GCF_021613505.1 Equus quagga
CCATGGGCAGTAAGAGCTCTAGGCATGGGGACAGGGCCCATGGGCAGGAAGAGCTGCAGGCATGGGGACGGGACCCATGGGCAGTGAAGAGCTGCGGGCATGGGGACAGGACCCATGGGCAGTAAGAGCTCTAGGCATGGGGACAGGACCCATGGGCAGGAAGAGCTGCAGTGGGTTGAGGGCAGGGCTAAATTTATAAGGCATAGGTATGTGAGTTATTTCTTTACAAGACAAACAAAAGATCATGAAAAAAATTGTTAAAATGGTATCAGTGCAGGTGGGGTCTGGGTATTGGGTGGTCCTATAACTTTAGATAAGAAATCAGATCGGATCAGGTCAGGACATCCTGTGCTTCCCGGACCATGATATAGATCATCGGTATGTAGGGCAGGACGCCTTGGGCTTCTCCCTGGGGCAGGGGTGATCTTGATCCTCATCAATGTGGATTTTACCATTGCTCTTATAAACCCCTTTCCTCCCAACAGCTGTGGACATTCTTATTATGAGGATGATTTGGGGGGTGTGTGAGTGTTAAATCATGTTTAATGTTGGTTATGCTAACCTCAGCTCAGTTGTCACTACCAAAGGAGCGCTTCTCTGACCCCCCGGGGGGCTAGATCATGTCATTTGTTCACGTGGTATTTTTCCCTTTTCATATCCTGGGTTATTTATATGTGTAATTTTGTGATATCTGTCTTCCCAGCTGGATTGAAAGCTCCTGGAGGGCAGTGACCACATCTCTGTTGCTGACTTTCATCTGTAATGTCTGGCACATAATTCACACTCAGGCCATATTTTTTGTATAAGTGAATAAATTAAAATTGTTTCCCAACAATTTTAAATAAGTAGAAGTATAAGTGCAAATTATTTACTGGAATTAATAACTGTAGCCTTTGCTATTGCCAGACAGCGAATTTAAAAGGAAAGGAAAGAAAAATCAAGGTGGTTGTATAAATGACGGCTGTTATTGTTTGTGCAAGAACAGTGAGCGTTCCTGAGTACAGGAAGCAGCTTTTAAAAACTGCTGTCAGAACTAAGCAGTCGGACTGTCCTTGACCCTTAGATCAAGTGTTTTAGAGCCTTAGTTTCCTTGAATCTTACTCACTTTGGAATAAACATTTTGACACAAGGAAAGATTTATTCTATAATTTTTGGTTCTCATAAGCAAAAAGCTTAACTAAATTTGCTGAAACAAAAAGAAAAACTTTTAATTTTTACTAGTGCCATTTAAACAAGTTCCTTTCCTTTCAAATGCATAACACTTTGAAATGAGCTCAGTTGCATTAGCAGATAAACATGTTGATTCATTTGGCCCAAAGCTACTGAATGAAGCCTGGAGGGGTACAATTTGTTCTTTCCCCCACCCAGTGGAAGAAGGTGTTTCTTCCTCTCTTCCCTGTTGAGGGAAGGGACTGGCATAAGTGACTCCCCTTATTTAAGTTCACCTGCATTGTTTAGGAGGGAAGGGAAAAAGATTTCCTCACCATTACTTCTTTCTCTTGTTTTATTTCATGTCATCGACATGAAGCATATGCTTCTCATCTAGTACTCATACTGTACCGGACATGTGCATGGTAACTGACTGGCATGTGTTACTTCACAGCTTTACAAGGCTGCTTACTTAATGCTCTGTTTGGATGATCTGTTGTCAGGAGTCTGAGGTGTCTTCAGGTGTGTTTCGGATGGACTTAATTTTGAAAGCAAAGAGAAGTATATCCAGTGGTGTTGGGATAATAGATATATTCCCGTGTAATGAATTTATGGTAGACATTTTATGAAGTATATAAAGAACTTTTATAAGAAACCTGGGTCGTCCTTGGTATTTTGGAATAGTTTTTAGAAAAATGACCAAAATATGTGGCTGTTACTATTATATAAACTCTGTAATTGTTTGTTTCAGCTACATTGTTTACTGTGTGTTTCATACCGTGTCAGGTGCTATGAATATGCAAGGAGTGATAAGAAATTCTCTCTGCCCTCAGTAGCTTACCATCTGTGTACAGTTTCCCGGAGTACACCATTGATAGGTAGCTGTTTCTCAAAAATAGATTTCTGTCTTTGAATAAGTTTTGGAAATACCTAGACTAAACAAAATAGGTGTCTTTAGTATAGGGCTCTCAAAAGTGTACATTGTAGAATTTCAAAAAATAATTATACTTTGTAAGATTTTCCAAAATTCCTTGACAGTTTTTTTTTTCTCATGAAACTTCTGTTTTGGGATTTGAGGGGAAGGGAGGATGGGAGAGAGTGGCTGCAGCATATGCAGAAAGAGAATGATCAGTGTGTCATGGAACACTCTTTGGGAAACATCAGACTGATGTAATATTCTTATCTAGCCCATGCTCCTGAAGGCTGTCTGAAAAGTCTAGCATTTGCTGCAGCATCTCTATTTATGCTTCTTAATCCTTTCTAGACTCAATGATGGGCTTGGATCTTTTGATTGAATTAGTAAATTGGAAATGGAGATTAGTAATTAATATGAAAAATGGTACCTGTTATCTCAAATTCACCCTTTCTCAAAGCAGGCTAACCAATTCTTCTGAAGCGGTTATATCTCACAGCCTTTCTATTTGATTACACTGTCCTACCCCAGGCACCTAGGCACGAGACCTCTGTCATTACTGACCTTTTCCTTTGTCTTACTTAGCCACAGCCCCGATAGAATAACCAAATACCGCCTAATTTTTCCTTAACATTCATCGGTTTATTTTCCCGTTCCCACTGCTGTCATCTAGCTTAGATTTACATGAAATCAGTGATTGTCAATATTTTTCAAATGATGGGATCTGGACTACTGTAACACCCTCTGACACAGATGAGCCTCCAGGCGCTCCCTGCTCTTTCCAGTCCTGTACCACTCTGTTTATGTTGCACTGTGTGATTTATGGGGAGTTTCTGCTCTAAGCCCTCAGTAGCTCCCTGTCGCCTAGGAAAATTGTCCATATGTCATGACCTGGTGCTGTTGTCCAGCATCAGTCTCCATTCCAGCCTAGACCTCACTACTTTTTGACTTATACCATATACTTTTTGCCCTGATATGCGGCTCACCATTTCCCGTGATGATGTTCTCTTACAGCTTCTATCTGGTGGCATAAGTCTTTCCTTCTATGTGGAATGCATTGTTTTGCCACACATTTAATTACCTAAACCTGGCCCTTCAAACAAAAGTCGCATTAAATGCTGATGCCTCCATGATCTCCCCAGTGAGAGTGCTGTTGTTTTTCTCTGAGCCTGTAACTTTTCCCTGTGAACATAACTTTGTACTACTCTTGTGGTGCTGTCCATATATGTTATAATAGATACTAGTATACCTAGCTTATTTCCTCTAAACTTTTACGTTTCAATTTTTTTTTAAAGATTTTATTTTTCCTTTTTCTCCCCAAAGCCCCCTGGTACATAGTTGCATAGTTTTTAGTTGTGAGTCCTTCTAGTTGTGGCATGTGGGATGCTGCCTCAGCATGGCCTGATGAGCCGTGCCATGTCCGCACCCAGGATCCAAACCGGCGAAACCCTGGGCCGCCGAAGCGGAGCACGCGAACTTAACCACTCGGTCATGAGGCCAGCCCCAAAACTTTTACATTTCTTAAGGCAATATAGTGTAGGGTTTGACTGCTGTAATAGATAAACCTGCAGGTGTCAGTGACCTAATATAATTTGAATTTTGTTTCTTGCTCAGTAAAGTCCAGAAGTACAGCATTCCTGATTGGGAGGCTCCTTCCATCTTCAGGAAATGGTTTCTGTCACACATGCTCATGGGCATCAAGCCGGGAAGGGAAACAACATGGAAAGGTCACCCAGACAAGGTGTTCAGCAGGCCGCGCTGAAAGTGGCGCTCCTCTTTCTCATATTTCAAGAACTAGAATTCATCACATGGCCATATTTGACTACAAGGGAGACGGGGAAACAGGTGCCTAGGAAGAAGAGGTTTTCCTGAACACAGGGCGGTTTGTCAAAGTGCTTAAAAGCTTGGGCTCTGAAGTCAGACACACCTCGAGTTTAATTCTGGCTGTATCAACTTGCCAGCTGTGTGATCCTGGACAAGTTATTTACCTTTTCATCTGTGAGATTTAACTAATAATGCAGATAAATACTTGGCATATAGTAATTACGTAATAAATTTTAGCTGTCATTATCATCCTTAGTGACATGTCTTATACCTTTGTTGCATAGGTGCTTAGGACAAATATTAAATAGACTTCAACAGGGCTCGTTTGAGGAGTTGGTTGTGTCATGACTCCTTTTCTTTAGTTAGTATCATTATAGTGACAACTATCAAGAAATCTGTCTATACCAGGACTTATAAATTATACTGTACTAAATTATATTATTCTTGCCAAATTGAGTATTTCATAAACGTTCTTTGAAAAGAAGAGTGAATAGTACTTTCGGAGAGGTTAGAAGATAAAGTAGGAAAATCTCCCAGGAGGTACAGCAAAAGAAGGAGATAGAAAACAGGAGAGAAAAAGCTAGGAAAATTAGAAGACTTGTCCAGAAGTTTCCAACATCGGAATTACAGACTTTCAGAGGGAAATCTGGAGAAACGGGGAAAAAAAGTCTTAATGGGCTAAATCAAGAAAATATTCTAGAACTGAAGGACACGATTTTTTTCAGTTGAAAGGGCCCATTGAATACCCTGTCCAATGGTTGGTGATAGACCCACAATAAGGTGCATCATTGTTCAGTTTAAGAATTAGATCCACATATAAAGGATCAGGAATCAGTGCCTTTAGACTTCTCAACAACAGTAGAAGGAGATGGACAACAGAGCAACAATGCCTTTATAATTCTGAAGAAAAATGACAATACAATCTAGTCTAACTAAACTATTAATCAAGTAGGAGAGTGAAATAAAAATATTTTCAGAGTTTCAAAAACTTTACCTCCCACAAACCCTCAGGAAGCTGAGGAATGTACTCCATCAAAGCAGGGGAATCTATCAAGAAAGAGGAGGAGCCGGGTGAGAGGAAGAGGAGCTCCGACCCGGGAGAGGGTGAAAGAAACCCCCAGCGTGGTAGCTGGGCAGCCGGTCCAGGGTGACCGGTCCAGATGGCAGCAAGTCAGAAGACAGGGAGAGACTTCTTCAAGAAGAGGAATTGATAGAAACCTGGTGTGAATGATAATATTCAAAGGAGATTTGTCAGATGGAGGAGTCTGGGGTTAATTAGGGATAAATATATAGTAGATAAGTATATAGGGATAAGTATATAGAGAACTAAGCAAATGAGAAACCAGACAACTATTAATTCCAAGGAAGACAAAACGTTCTGCAGGAAAAGAAGGTAATTATTGTTTACTGCTTGGCTCAGCTCTGAATACCCTACGTAGTCATAATAATATAAGCCTTAAATATTGATCCAACCAGAGTATTGAGACAGTCGGGGTGGGGTGTGTGGAGGGTGGCTGGACCAGGAAGTAGAGCTAATTCTTAGACTTCATCCACAGGCATTCACTAGGGGATACCCGCAGCTGGCCATCTAAGAAGCACGAATACAAAAGTGTTGCATGACTTAGAGATATGGAGGTAAATTCCAAAACAACTAATAAAAGGAAATTTTGGGGGAAAGGAAATGTTGGAGAGAAGGTCTGGAGACTAGTTTTTCTTAACAAACTTTGTGGATCTAGTTGATTTTAAAAAACTCTATGGGTGTGCAACATTTATTTCTGAAACTCTAGATTTTGGAGAATTCATTAACTTAAGCAGATTTTTTCTAGGTCAGGCGTTTTCACTTGTTTTAGCTTCTCACTTAAATGTTGTCTCAGTTAGATTAAAGTTTCAGTGGTATATAATTGAATTGAAACGTGTAAGTCCATGCTGTCACTGTCTTCATCATTTAGCTCCTAAGACCTTACTAACAGGTGAGGTGATGCTGGCAGTTCTTCCGTGGCAGTCAGTCTCGGACCCCCATTTCTCAGGTTATCCTAACCCTACAGTGCTTTTATTCTGTGTCTCCCACTCCTAAATTTGTGTGTTCTCTCTGTACTATGCTCTTGGTGCCTGGTACATCACCGTGTGTTCTCACATCAATTCTTATGTGGACACCACCCCCCCACCCCGCCATTTTGCCGTCCTTAGTTTCCTCTTCTCTGTGGCTTCTGTTTCGTAAGCGCTTCAATAGTGGGGATACTTTGCGTGGTGAGAAGCTGGCTCCTCTCCTCACACCTCCCCAAAGCCTGCATCGAAGGGCACAACGGGAGACCTGTGCTGAGCTGCAGGGCTGAGGAACACCACCCTCCAGCACTTCCGGTTCAGCAGCTCCCAGTCAGTTCTGCCATCTCCACCCCACTGCTTGTAAGAACTTCAGGGTCCATGATTGACTGGTTTACTATTATTTGCTTATTGCCTACTTATAGATTCAGAGTTCTTAATTGTTTGTAAAGACTCTTACTGGTTAAATTTTGCCAATAAGCAGAAAGGAGATTTATTAAGGGCATTGGTCCCCCTGAACCCATGGGAAGACCAGGCTGTCAGGATTGGGGCTCACAGCTGGAAACTGTGCCTCCGTTCCTAAAATGTTTGTCACCGAACACTCAGTGACCAAGTGTCCTGACTGAAGATTCCTGTTCTTTCCTGCATTAATATAGGTTCTATACTTTTTAATAATAAACCTGTAAGTTGAGAAATGATTACTTCTCTTTTCAACTGGAGGTCATTCAGATAGAATCATCTCTGGTGAGAGCGCTCTCTGAGCAAGGCCCTACCTGAGTTCTTGTAGCTGCTACGGGAGAGGTGCAAGTGGTGCTTGAGACTGCTGGGTCTTGACTGCTTTCAGCTCAAAATAACCCACATGCCAAAGTGGCACATTTGGGCGAGGCTCGTTCTGAACCCCTTCACCATCCCTTCAGGTTACGTTGGAGTGGACACAGGCAATCTTGGAATCCCTGGGAGAGAGGTGTGGGCTGCATTCATGTGGTTTGCGGTCTCTTTCACGCATAGTTCGGTTTCTGCAGCTGACTCAGGGTAAGAGTGCCTCAGCTGGCGCTCTCACAGGAGGATGTAGGGCCAGGGGCTGAGTGGCCATCGGAACTTGTCCTAAGGCACCAGCCACTGGAAGAACGTGGGGATGGAGGAGAAACCAAGATTGACCATTTGCAAGTTTGTTGAGCATTCTTCTAATCTTACAATTCTTATGGGAAAGAAACGTAAAAGTGGTTTTCAAAAATTTGATAATTTAAAATATTTATGTGATGTCACCAAAAGTTCTTTGTGAAGCTGAAGGAAACTTTTCTAAACTATCAGTAATAAAAAACAAATTTTCACCCTCTGTTCTAGATGAAAGACTGAGCTATTCTCTGTGGTTTCTCTATAGAAAATAATATTACAAAATCATTGTCATATGAAGAGGCAATCAAGTACTACACAGCCAAGATATGTAGGAAAAATTAATATAAAAGTGTGCCAGGGAGTTATTAAAAATATGTTATTTAGGATTTTTTGATGTGGTTGACAACTTCAAAAAATTTGTGATTTGATAGAGTTTCAGATCTCATTCTAAATAAATATTCAATTTAGAACCTAATTTTGTTTTCATAGTTTTGTGTTCCTTTTCTTGAAGAGCCCTTTCCCCAACTGCGTAAGCTTCAAGCTCCGGTAATGCCTGGGTTCACCCCTGGATTTCCTCTTGCTGCTCCTCAGCCTTCCCTCACCTACTAGCCCTGCGCTCATTGCAGTCCACATGTCAGCATCTTTTCCGTCCTCAGATGCATCGTGTTTGTGCTCGTGTCAGGCCTTATGCACTTGCCTATTATACTCTTTTCTCAGCTTTCAAAGGACTTTTCGTTATTTGCTTCTCAGGACAGGTGTCTTGTCAGAGTCTTTGAGCACCCAAAGTATCCTTTTCTTCCTCCTTTATCTCTGCCACATCACCTGTTTTATTTTCATAGCGTTTACCAACATCTGACTTTTTGTTTTTTGTATTTTTTTTGACTGCCTCCACCTTTTAGAAGATACGCTTCTCTCCTCACCGTGTTGTGAGAGCTGTGTTGTTCACTGCTGTATCCCAGATCCTAAGATAGTGCCTGGACCTTATCAGGCACTCATGGATACTTGTTGGATGAAAAGGTACTAATGAGCTTGAGCTTAGACATTTTGCCATGTATTTATTTGCTAGTACAGTTTCTTATTTGTTAGTTTTTTTGCATGTGTTTTGTGTATTCACAGAATGAGGTGCTGGGTTCATTAATTTGCATGAACTCTCTTTTGCTCTTTTCTGCTACAAATATTGCTTAAAATTGTATTTCGGGTAAAAATATTTTGTTTTCGAATATTCAAGCAAACAGACAAGTATAAAGAATAATAAAATGAGCACTCAAGTACTCATCTCTTAGCTTTGTTGTGTTTTAGTATCAGATCCTTCTTTTATTGATTAAACATTACAGATACACTTGAAGCTGATGTGTCCCTCGCTAATATTACTCCCGCTCCTTTTACCCTGCTTGTCCAGAGGTGCACCTAGTTCAGTATTGATCATTCTCATGCATTTATATTGTAAAATTTCTCTTATGTGTAAATGCATATATTAACAATAGAACTGGTATGTTTTTGAACTTAATATAAATGGTACCATCCTGAAATTTCTTTTCAACATTCTGTTTTTATGAGGTATTTATACCTGGAATTCTGATTTCTTCGTCTTCACTGCTGTGTGGTTTTGCTTGGATAAGCCTCATTTTATTTAACTCTTCTTCTGTTGAGGGGCTTTAACTGGTTACCAGTTTTTTCCCTTTTACAAACAGTGCAAAGAATGTTTTTGTACATACCCCACGTGTAGATGTGGAAATTTTCCTAGGGCATGTAATATTGCAGGTAGAATGTTGCCAGGTCATAGGATATGCTCATCCTTTGCCTTTGCCAGACTTTGTGTATTTTTTGAAGTGGTTGTTACCAGTTTACGTCTGACAGCAGTTATGAGCTGTCATCGTCATGTCGCCACGCCCTTGCCATCACTTTGTTTTATCAAATAGAAGTTTTGTCCTTCTAATGTGTGAGAAAAGATATTTAGTGTTTGAAATTTGCATTTCTCTGGTTACTGGTGGAGTTTTGAATTTTTATATGTTTATTTCTATTTAATTTCTTTTGTAAATTACTTTTTCTGTCCTTTGTCTCCACCTCCTTTGTTGTATTGGGTGATTTATCCTTTCCTTATTGATTTGTAGGAGTCCATCAAGTATTGATATTAATCATTGGTTATTTGAATTGCAAATATCTTCTTTCAGTTTGTGGCTTGTCTTTTTCCTTGTATTTGTATTGCCTTTCATTGTACCAAAATTTTTCATTTTAATATAGATACATTTATCAAGCTTTTTCTTTATAGTTTTGCTTCTGGAATCATATTTAAGAACCTCCTTCCCCACATTGAGGTTGTAATGATAATCTTCTTATTAGTTATCAATTGCTGCATAACAAATTACCACCAAAGCCTATTTACTTAAAACAAATATAAGCGTTTATCATTTCCCTCCATTTCTGGGAGCAGTGTGGCTGCGTGGTTCTCGTCTCAGTCTCTGATGAGGTTGTAGTCAAGATGTCAGTTAGGGTTGCAGTCAGTGGAAGGTTTAACTTGGGCTGGGGGACTGGTTTTTAAAGATAGCCCACTCTCCATGGCTGGTGAGTTGGTGTTACTGCCCAAGCGGGGGGTCATGTGCCCGCTGCAAGACATGCCAATAGTCAAGAGGCAAGATGGTAGGAGAGAAAGGGTTTTATTACAGCTTGCCAACAAGGGGAAGATGGCTGACTAATGTCTGAAAAAACCATCTTACAGAACAAAGACTACAGGCCAGTTGTATAGGGGGCTGGTCTCCGGGTTGGGGAGGTATCTGGTCTCCCGGTGGGGGCATCCATCTGATCTCTGGGTGGGGCCTGACATCTGGTCTTAGTTCCAGGTAATCTTTTGTTTTACTGGATATGCAGAGAGGGAGCAACTGCCCCATACCCAGATCTTTCAGTTGTCATTGATGATGACTGTCAGCATAGACTCTCTGCCTGGGGGGTCATCACATTCCTAAGGAACTCAAAAGCACAAAGTTATCGACTTATAGCAGCTGAGAGGGGCCTTAAAATCTACAGGGTGTGTGTATCTCCTGGAGGGCGCATATCCAGTTGGGTTAGTTAATCAGAGGTCATTCAGAGTTACAGTATGGTTTCTTTTCTATGATATGGCTTCCCTTATGTGAGCCTTGTGTTGAGCTGGTATCATTGGTACAGGCTGCTGCCAGGAGGCCTCAGTTCCTCTTCAAACAGTCCTTCACTAATCCCATCCAAGTGTCCTCATAATATGGAGGCTGGCTTCTCCAGAGTGCGTGAGTGGACCAAGAGAACGAGGTGGAAACTAATGTCTTTTATGATCTAGCCTTTGAAGTCACAGACTGGCTGTCAGCTCTCCTCATTGTCGGAGGAGAAAATACTGGGGCTCCAGCACAGTGTGTGAGGATCACTGGAGGTGATCTTGGGCTAGCTACCAGAGTGTCTTCAATTTTGTAATAAGACACCTAAAAGTTCTTCCACATTTAGGTCTTTAATCCACCCTGAGGTTGTTAGGTTGTTTTGTGTTTGGGTTTATGGTGTTGTGAAGGGAATCTAGTCTTCTTATCCTTCCAAAGGTATGTATAATTGTCCCAATCCCATTTACTGAATAATCTGTTATCGTTGTTCTGTCTGTCTGTGGTCTCTTTCTGAGATCTGTTCTCCGTCAGCCTATTTCCTCTTCCTATGCCCGTTCCACTTTACAACAAGTGTGGATTTCTCTAAGACAAGTCTCAAACTCTTGTTGTTGTTCTTCGTGGTTTGCTTGGCTCTTCTTGTCTCCAAAAGGCCATTAAGAGAGAAATTGTTAAATAAATTCATTTGATTTTTAGAATCAATTTTCCAGGTTCCATGAAATATCCTATTGGGATTTTTCTTAAGGAACATAATTTTTTTAATTAAAAAAGTAATAGGTGCTTAGTAAAAATTTGTGAAATACAGATAAGTAAAAAAAACTTTAAAAAAAGGCATCCATAATCCCATCACTCAAACGTCACCATTATTGTAACATTGGGAATCCTTAAAGATTTGATTTTCTAAAAGTTAAATCTCTATAACAAAAGGCATCATATATGGGAAAAAATAAGGATTAACATTCTTATTATACACTGTACTTCCATAAATCATTAAGAAAAAGCAACGACCCAGTAACAAAGTGGACAAAGAATATGAACAGGGACTGACAGAAGAGGATGTACAGATAGCTGAGAACACATGAAAAGATGAGGAAAATGTGAAGTAAAACCAAACTGAACCAGCATTTCCCCACTCACATAGCACTGTCCAGGCAAAGGGAAAAGCTGGAGACAAGCTTAAGTACCCACCAAAAGGTGAGTGGTTAAATAAGTATCTCCATACTGTGGAATTTTAAGCAACCACTGAAAAGAAGAGTATTATATACTAACAGGAAAGAATGTCTAAGGCGTAATGTTGAATAAAAAATGTAAAGTGAAAGAATAGGTTATATAATGTGGTATTATGTTTATAAAGAAAATTATATATATTATAAAGAAAAAATATATGTATTTAAAACATGTTAGGAGGCTATCTAGATTTATTAAGAGTAGTTACCCAAGAGTGTGGAAGTGTGTAAGAGAGGAGACTTTAACTGTATTGTTTGGATTTTTAAAAAATCGTGCATTACTCTACAATGAAAAAGAACTGTTTTGGTATAGTTGCCCATAGTGTTTTTTTTCCTTAGGCGTAAGTTTATTTTGTTTTTTATTTTTTAAAACAGTAGTCATCTAGGGGCCGGCCTGGTGGTGCAGCAGTTAAGTTTGCACGTTCCGCTTCTTGGCGGCCAGGGGTTCACCGGTTCAGATCCCGGTGCAGACATGGCACCTCTTGGCACACCATGCTGTGGTAGGCGTCCCACATATAAAGTAGAGGAAGATGGGCGTGAATGTTAGCTCAGGGCCAGGCTTCCTCAGCAAAAAAAGAGGAGGACTGTCAGTAGTTAGCTCAGGGCTTCCTCAAAAAACAAAAAAGAAAGAAAAGGAAAAACAAAACAGTAGTCATCTATAGAGAGAGACAATTTTGCGCCTTAAATTTTTCACTCAATGGAAGGATTCATTCAGTGGCATGTTGAAGAGTGCAAACTGGAGTCAGCATCAGTCTGGTTTCTGATTCCAGATCTACTGCAAGTCTTTATCTTGACATAGCTTCAAATCTGCAGAAAAGTTACAATAATTACAAAGAAGTCCATATGCCCATTCCTCAGATGAGCACATTTTCCCACATTGGTGTGGAAATGTGTCTCCCTCCCCCTCCTTTGCTCTCTGTCCACTTGCTGTGTCCCTCTCTCCTTCTCTCTATATATGATATTTTAAATATCTTTGTATTTATATAAAGACATTTTTAATATATTTAAAGATACTTATATGTTTATGTTCAAATATGTAGATTTTTCTGAACCATTTGAGAGTAAACGTGAGACATGATGCCCCTTTTTAATTTACCCTTGCATACTTAAGTGTGTTTCCTAAACAAGGACATTATCTTACATAATTATAGTTATCAAAATCAAGCAATTAATCTTGATACAATACGATTATCTGGATATTGCCAATAATAACCTTTATCACGTCCCCCTCCCACAGTCTTGGCATTGTGTGAGTTCCATTATGTGGCATCCAGATGTCTCGTCATGCAGAGAAACTTCACTCATCATGTCTCTTTAGTCGCCTTTAATCAGGAGGCACAGAATGTTGATTTCTCCCAGTCCTGGTGATGTGAACTTTGGTCACTGGTTGCAGTGGTGCCTACCAAATTTCTTCTTCACTGTAAAGTTACTATTTTTCCCTTTGTAGTAAGAATCTTGTGATGTGATATTTTGTGACTATATAAATATCTGGTTTCTCTTCAGACTTTGGCTCACCGATTTCAGCATTTCATCTATGATTCTTGTTTGAATCAGTTACTAATGATTTATGGTGATTTTCTAATTCTGTTGCTCCTTTTTCATTTTAATTGTATTTAATTGTAATTTAAAGGAGTATTTATATAGAACAATTTCTATAGAGAAATGTATGTAGGGAAATTTCTTTCTCCCTTATGAATTCTATTTTATTCAACGGATTATAATCTTTTACTATCATTATCAATTTTGAAATGCTTGAATTCTCCTAGACTTGGCCCATGAAAGCCGCTTCCAGCTAACTCCTCTATTCTTTTGACACGTTCCTGTCAATTTGTGCAGACTTTCTGACGTTTTGACGCAATAGGACGTGCCGAGCTCATCATACACTTTCCCTTTCCTGGCTCTGGCGTCAGCTGCTTCTCCAGGGAGCTCTGGTTCCCTTTAGTGGAGAAGAGTCTTTTCTTTCATTTCGTAATTACCTTTATTCCTTATTACTGTATGTTTTTTTATTTAATTTATTTTTTTGAGGAAGATTAGCCCTGAGCTAACATCTGCTGCCAATCCTCCTCTTTTTTTGGGGAGGAAGACTGGCCCTGAGCTAACATCGTGCCCGTCTTCCTCTGCTTTATACTTGGGACGCCTACCACAGCATGGCTTTGCAAGTGGTGCCATGTCTGCACCCGGGATCCAAACCGGCAAAGCCTGGTCCGCCAAGAAGCGGAACATGCAAACTTAACCACTGTGCCACCGGGCTGGCCCTGTCTGTTTTTCTTAAATGGTATCCTGATCCATTCTGTTTTTGCATGAGTACCATAGTGCTGTACTTATTTGTTTTATATTTTAGTTAATTATTTATCTTATTAGATCTCTCTGCTATATATTTGACACCAGTGTGCAATCATCTTTTCTTGCTTGTCCTCTAGAATCCCATCATTCCTGTTTTTCCTTGATCTCTTTGTTTGTCTCATTCTTCTGGATTCTTCTTCCTTGATTAGGTTTTTAAAGGCTAGAGTTTCCTAGGATTCCACCCTTGCTCTCAGGGACCAGGTGCTGTTACTGCTCAGACATTGCTCGTGGGGGGTCTACATTGGTTCTGTTATCACACATGATGGGTTCTCTGCCCAAAGCACATAAAAATCCAATTATTATGGCATCAGCTTTTGAGAAAAGAAAAAAGCTTTATTGTGAGATTGACCAACAAGGAGACAGGAGGCAAAACTCTCAGATCTGTCTCCCCAATCCGGGGCTCGGGGCAAAATTTATGGGATGAAGGACAGGGTGGTCTCAAGTGTGGAGATGGATGATTGGAAGTGAGGAGAAGTGGGGTAATCGATGATCTGCACAAACGTATATGGAAAATCGTGGAAAAATCACTGCAGTTAAAAAGAAAAAGAGCAAGGTGTAGAACATAATATAGATTACGTTTTGTGTAAAAGAGAGGAAATAAGATTATATAGTCATTGCTTATATTGGCATCAAGGAACTCTGGGAGGAAAGAGAAGCAGCTAAACTGCACCCCAGCAAGCAGGGTACGAACCGCACCCGTCACAGATGGGTGCAATGGGATTCTGCTGTATACATTTGTAATCTGATTGATTTTGAATATGTGACCTGTTTAATTGAATTTGTAAAGTGTCTTCCAGTGTAACTTAAACCTAGTTCTGACGCAGCATGGACTTACAGTGTTGGTTCTAGACCACTGGCCTACAGCACAATGTCCCTTCACGCACTTGATGAAGCCTTTCGTCTCTCTGGGTTCGTGCTCGCCACCTCTGGCTCTGTGCTTTACATTCTAGCAACATGGGATTTCTCGTAATTCTTCTTACACATGGCACTGTTTCATGTTTGTATTTTACCTTTGTCTTCTTTATATTCATTTAAGAATCAGTTTGTCATCTTCTCTGGGAAGCCATCCTGTGTCTCTGCGGGCTGAGTTAGGTGATTGTCTCCTAATGTTCTCTGTATTTGTCCATTATAGCTCTCAGATTGCATTGTAATGATCAGCTCCTTTATAGTACTTAGACATAGACACTCAAAGATTTGCTTGAAATATTTTCTTAATATCTGTGCCAGTAGGGTAGGGGGTATCCCTCACATAGCCTATAATTTTTAATGGAGACGGACATGCAGGAAGATAACTAACGTAAGACAGTTGCAGTAAGTGAGATAATAGGCAAAGTTATACTTCCAAAGGGAGTCTTTACATGGGTCTTGAAGATGGGCTAGAGTCCAGATGGAGACATTTTAACAGGGCCTGTTGGGAGCACAGATAATTTGATGTAGCTTCAGCACAGAGGAATCATGACTCAAGGTGAAATCGGGAAGGAAAGGAAAAACAGGGACAGATTGTGAGAGGCCTAGCATTCTAGTCTAAGGAATTTAAATAGTATCTTGTAGGCAGAGTAGGACTATTGAATGCTTTTGAACGAGGAATCAATCCAATCTGTGTTTTAGGATGATTACTTCTATGCTTTGTGTAGGGTGGTTTGAGAAAGGAAGAGATGAGAGACAGGGACACCTGTTAAGATATTTTATACTGTAAACTACAGTGTTGAATATAGGATCAGAAAAGGAACAGCTAGCCACATTTCAAGTTCCATGTTTTTGTTCATACAGTTCTTTCAACCTAGAATTCTCTCTCATTTCAACGGTGAGATTCCAGATGTCTACTTCTATTTATCCCTGATAAATTTCCTCCAAGTCTAATTAATTGTGCCCTGTTCTGACTGCATTTCATTTATTCTTTTATAACTGTTTTCCTACCCTACTGATCTTACAGTATTGTCTTATCACCCCAAAATCAATTGCTTCCTTCTGGAAACTACTGTGTTACTTTATTTGACCTGCTCATGTAACACTTATCACATTATGTTATTGTTTGATGCTTTTTCTGTTTATTTCAGTAAACATCTCTTGGTACCACACCTCGAGGACTTCATACTTTGGCAGTCTCTATGTTTGTGATATGGGAATAGATGTATGAGTTCCTTAAGGGCCACCTTACTTTGATCTCTTGCACTTAGCATAGTGGGTGATGCATATTAGGCACTCAGTAATGTAGAGACATCAGTGCAACAGTATTGGTTAAAAGCCAGGTTTAAATGCTTGCTCTACCACTTTAACCTGGGTCCACTATAGAGAAGTTATTTAGCCCCTTGAAGCCATAATTTTCTCATCTCTAAAATGGGGAATTAGTCACTTTGGGCCGCCATAACAAAATACCATAGACTGGGCGGCTTAAACAGCAGAGGGTATTTCTCACAGTCCTGGAGGCTGGACTCGGAGCTTGGTGCCAGCAGGCTGGGTTCTGGGGAGGACTTTCTTCCTGGCCTTCAGACAGCACCTTCTCGTTGTGTCCTCACATGGTGGAGAGAGACACAGCAAGCTCTCTGGTGTCTCTTCTTAGAAGGACATGAATTCCATCATGAGGGCATCACCCTTGTGACCCCATCGAAACCTCATTACCTTCCAAAGGCCTCATCTTTAAATACCATCACACTGGGGGTCAGGGCTTCAACACAAGAATTTTGGGGGCCACAGACATTCAGTCCATAACACTATTTTATACAGTGATTATGAGAATTAAATAATTTATGGAAAACATTTACATATGCCTCTAACATTGAAAGTGCTGTGTTTATTTAACCTATTATTGTCATCATTATCGTTATTTTGACTTGGCATAAATTTTGCATATGGAGTAATGGAGGAAAATTAGAAATGATTTGGTGGTTTTGCTTTTCATTGATGGAGAATATGAGATGACATTAATTAAGAAGGGGAATGTAGAAGGAGGAATAGGATTGCAGGCATATTGATGAGAGATGCTTTCTGCATTCTGTCAAGAGGGGTGGAGAAAGATGGGAATGTCAGGTTTACAGATGAGCCATAAATATGCTTAGAGTAGAAGAAAAGAGAACCTTTACACTGGATATATGTATATGACCTCTAAAATGCAGATCTTAATTTGTTTTTATTCAAATCTTTATTTTCTTTTTTCTAGTTTCGTTGATCAGGTTGAGTTTTTTCTGTGAGCCCAGGAGAGCAGAAGTACCATTTACATCTTTATCAACAAACAATGCTAAATTTATTTTGCTGGGTTTTGAAAAGTTCTTTTTCAGGCATTTTGAATCTTAGACATATTTTGATATTTTCAAATTGGAGTATAACCTGTTCCTACCCTCTAGCTTTTGGATTGAGACTTTCTCCCTCTAAGTTAGTGAATCAAGGATTTAATATATTAGCCTTTCTAGAACTATTAAGCATCTCTCACTCATTCACTTTTGGCAGTAACTGTCTCCACATTTACTTCATGGAATCCTCTCTGGTGGAGCCCACAGGCGGAGAGGAGGCACAGGATTATGGGCGGGTGAGTTACCGAAAATCTGGGCTGGAACTTGGGGCAAACGTGGTAGTGGTTGCTCCCTGATAATAGGAATAGAATTTGAAGTGTAAGTTTGGACATTACATTGTGTTGATGCGGTCTATAAAGAAAATGTAATGGTTGAGTTTTTTCTTTATGTAAATTTTGTTGATCATTTCTGTGGCATAGCCATCATGCCACCTGTGCTGTGATTTTATCAAAATTCACACAGTGACCTGGCACACAGTTGGCAGTTTGAGGAAACGCAGAACAAGTAGTTTATCTTAGAGTATACCTTTTATTTGGTTATAGTGGTCAGAGATACAATCTTTAAGTTGTGGTTTGGGGCTTTTCTTTTTCATTTTATAATAAAAATTTCAGGGGCCGGCTCGGTGGCGCAGTAGTTAGGTTTGTGTGCTCCGTTCTGCAGCCCAGGGTTTGCTGGGTCAGGTCCCAGGTGCGGACATGGCACCGCTTGGCACGCCATGCTGTGGTAGGCGTCCCACATATAAAATAGAGGAAGACGGGTACGATGTTAGCTAAGGGCCAGGCTTCTTCAGCAAAAAGAGGAGGATTAGCCACAGATGTTAGTTCAGGGCTAATCTTCCTCAAAAAACAACCCCTAAGAAAACAACAAAAAAAATTTCAGCACTTAATAGATGCTATTTTAGTTGTGATAAGCAGACAAATATGCTTCTGGAACCACTGCAATCAAATTTGAGAGAAAGAAAATAAGAAACCTTGTAGGGAGATGGTCTCTAATGGATACTAACATAAAATAATCAAGTGGCAAGTATTTTCATTCAGAAGAAAAAGGATCTGTGCCCAAGATCAACTTTATTGTGGTATGTATTATATAAACTCAAAGCTGTGATTTTATATGATAAATTCAGTATTGCAACAGTGATATAAACAAAGAAAAAAAGGCAGTAGATTGAAGTCATGAAAGCAATGGAGCCTGTAAAAGTGGAACCATATGAAAAGGAGCAGTTTGTGGGTCTCTATCTGTGGCAGGTGTTTAGATTTCTTTGTGTAAGAGTAACGTAAATTGGTGTACTGCTTTATGATGAGTTTTTGAACTTTCTGTGAGTGTAAGTAGAGGTATGTAGTTAGATGAGACTGATTGTAAGGAATATTGTAAAGTAGAACAAGTGTGTCTCTAGCGCCCTTTCACTGCTTTTTATCTTGTTCATGCAGCCTCTTCATCCGGTCCTTGCCCTCCGTGGGCCTTTCCCTGTTGGATCAGTATCAAAAAAGATCCCAGTACTTTTGGGCCTTGGCAGGTCATTTTAGAAAGATCACTAGACATACTACATGCCCGGTTATTTTACATTTTATTGGGGCTTTTGAAAATTCAAACAGAATTTCCTATGGTAAAACTTCAGACATTTTTAGAGAAGAGAGCTTTGTGACTCTGCCCCTTAAGTCAGAACCTTCTGCTCGGTAGGAAGAGAATTAACATGGTTCTAGGCCTGTTAGAGGCTAGTGTCTGGGTTTGCCTAATGGCCCTTGTTCTGCAGCATCTCATTTGACCATCGCAGAGAGCTTAGGAGATCGGCATTCTTTTTTTTTTTTTTTTTTTTTGGTGAAGAAGACTGGCCCTGAGCTAACGTCTGTGCCAATCCTCCTCTTTTTGCTTGAGGAAGATTGTCGCTGAGCTAACATCTGTGCCAGTCTTCCTCTCTTTTGTACTGCCACAGTGTGGCTTGATGAGTGGTGTGTAGGTCCATGTCTGGGATCTGAACTCGTGAACCTCAGGCCAGCGAAGAAGAGTGCACAAACTTAACTACTACCTCACCAGGCTGGCCCTGAGATCGACATTCCTATTCACACTTTACAAAAGAGGAACTGAAAGAAGCACATAGAGATGAAGTGACCTTCCTAAAGAGGTCACAGTGGAGGCACATCTTAAAATCAGGACTTTCAGACTCCAGAGCTTTGCCTGTGCCACTAGACCAGTATTGTGCAGTCATTGTATTCTTTGGTTTTACTCTGCTTCATCTTGGTGAATGTGCAGTGTCTTACCCTCAGCAGTCTTTTATGTGTTTCTACAGATGTGAGTCCCCCGTTCCTTGCAAGTCACCGCATAGACCATGCTGCTTGTGGGGCATTAGTCTTCCTCGAACCTTTGTTGTGTTTGGGGCCTTCTGAGCAGAGATGGCCCACAACTGCAACGTTCAGTTCCAAACTTACTGACTTAGGTTTGTCTGCTTTTTAGCAGATTGGCCAACTCTGAAGTTTGTCCTTAGAGTAAGAAATTATTGATGAATTATGTGTGAATTCTAATGTTTTGGAATTATCATAGCAAGAACTAATAAATTTCTCATTACTGACACTTTTGAACAAATGTGTTCAGTGTTAACAAACAGTTTGAAATTGTTCACTCTACAAAGAGTTATAAAGTGCTCTGTGCAGGGCTGTGCTAGATTTTATGCTGAGCACAACACAGGAAACATGTGGTTTCTGCCCTCAATGAGAGGACAGTGTAGAAGGGAGACACACATGTGAGAGAACTATTAGAATACGCGATAATAATTATAGTCACGGAGCATGTAGAAGGAAGAATGGGGCACTGGGAAAAGGATGGCCAATTGTGCTCAGAGGACTTGGGGAAAGGTTCAGAGAGACACTGAAGCTTGAATGTATTCCCAACTACAGGAAAGTTCCTGGGCTGCTTATATATGCTGCATACACGGCGTTTGTGCAGACAGCCTTTCCCTCACATGCACACACAAATGCGGTATTACGCTTGAACACTTAGCCTCTTTCCTTTTCCCCTAAATCATACATAGTCATGCGTATTCTTTTCCCCGCATATATCTTTTAGAAGGCTTTTCTGGTAGCTGCTCATTTGATTCCCTTTATTTTTCTGCTTTCTAGCTCTTAAATTTCTTGGGTTTTGGAAGCAAGCAGACTGATTTCTGGGTGGTAAAGGAAAGTCAAATTAGTGTTGATTGCTCTCTTTCTGCATTCTGTACAACACGTAGTAGTGCGTAAAGGATCACGATGGTGGTGGGAAATGGTGAAGATAGGAGGGTAACAGAACCGGGTGCCTGATTGCTTTATCATTTTTACTGTCTCACAAATGGTGTTCTTCTATTTAGAGTAATCTGAGGACGGAAAGAGTGATTCGCTGTGTTCTCCAGCTAAAAATGAAGTTAGAGGACAGTTGTCTGGAGGGAAACATTGCATTTGGCGGTATATTATTTTCTGGCTCATTTGGTTGTAAGCTTTTTACTAATGAAGAGTTCCCCTCTGGTCAAGTATTCATATACGTGCTTATCTCTGCCTTTCATGTTCATGCTGGTTCTCACAGGTACATGGGCAGATGTTAAAGCAGTTCGGTTTGCTGGAGAAGCCACCTGATGCTGTGGGAAGAGCCCTGCATCAGAAGTTAGGAGAGCCGAATGCTGGTCCAGCTGCTCCCTCTAATATGTCTTCTGCCTTTAAGCTAGTTAGTTAGCCTTTCTTAGGCCTCAATTTCTTGCTTTTTATGTTTTATTTCCATTTTTATTCTTTTTGTTGAAGTATAACTGACATGCAATATCCTGTTAGTTTCAGGTGTGTATCATAGTGATTCGAGATTTATAGACACTATGAAATAATCATCACAGTAAGTCTGGTTACCATCTGTCACTTTACAAAGTTATTACACTATTGTTGACTGTGTTCCCTATGCTGTACGTTACATCCCTGTAACTTATTGATTTTGCAAACTTGCTTTGTAAATAATGGGATAGGATAATGCTCTGGAAGGTGTTGCTTAGCTCAAAACTTGTATCTTTTTATTATTATCATTTATTTTTTATTCAACTACCAAGTCTATAGTGAGTGCTTCCCACATTTCAGGCCCTGTGCTAGGTGCAGTCAAAAAGAGACATGGAGGATAGACATATATGTCAAAGGAAGAGAATTAAGAGTCCAGAAATAACCCATACATCTCTGGTCAATCAATTTTTGACAAGGGTGGCAATACCGTTCAATGGGGAAGAATAGTCTTCAACAAATGATGCTGGGACAATTGGATTTCCATATGCAAAATAATGAATTTGGATCTCTGCCTCACATTATACAAAAAATAACTCAAGGGGCCAGCCCAGTGGCGTAGTGGTTAAGTTTGTGTGTTCTGCTTCAGTGGCCCAGGGTTCACCAGTTTGGATCCCAGGCGCGGACCTATGCACTGCTCATCAAGCTGTGCTGTGGCAGGCATCCCACATATAAAATAGAGAAAGATGGGTACAGATGTTAGCTCAGGGCCAGTCTTCCTCAGCAAAAAAAAAAAAACAAAAACAAAAACAAAAACAAAAAACCTCAAAATGGATCAAAGACCTAAAACCATAAGAGCCAAAACTATACAACTCTTAGAAGAAAATGAGTAAATCTTTCTGACCTTGGATTGGGCAATGGTGTTTTAGATTGGACATCAAAAGCACAAGCAACCAATGAAAATTGATAAATTGTACTTCATCAAAGTTAAAAAACTTTTATGTGTCAAGGACACTATTAAGAAAGTGAACAGAGGACCCAAGAATGGGAGAAAAAATTTGCAAATCATATATCTGGTAAACGTCTAGTACCCAGAATGTGTCAAGAACTTGTATAACTCAACAGTAAGAAGACAAGCAAAATAAAAAATGGACAAAGGATCTGAATTGACATTTCACATATGGCCAACAATACATGAAAAGATGTTCAACATCATTAGCCATTAGAGAAATACAAATCAAAATCACATGAGATATCACTTCACACTCATTAGGGTGGCTGTAATCAAAAAGACAGATAATAAAAAGTTTTGGTGAGGATACAAGGACACTGGAACCCTCATGCACTGCTGGTGGGATTATAAAATGGTGCGGCTACTTTGGAAAACAGTTGGGCAGTCCCTCAAAAACTTAAATATAGAATTAGCATATGGCCCAGCAGTGCCATACCCAGGTATTCACCCAAGAACTGACATCATGTGTATACAAAACGTGTATAGTAATGTAGTCATAATAGCCCAAAAGGGAAAATAACCTGGATGTGCAAAAGCTGTTGTATAGACAAACAAAATATGTATAATCCATAAAATGGAATTTGATTCAGCCAGAAAAGAAATGAAGTAGTACAGATACATGCTACAACATGGATATATCTTGAAACCTTATGCTAAGTGAAAAAGTCAGGCAGAGAAGGCCACACATTGTATGACTCCATTTGTGTGAAGTGTCCAGAACAGGCACGACCATGGAGACAGAAGGCAGTTCAGTGGCTGCCAGGGGATGGGAGTGACCACTAATGGCTTAGGGTTTCTTTTTGAGGTGATGAAAAGTTCTGGAATTAGATGTTGGTGATGGTTGCACAACCTTGTAAATATATTAAAAACCACAAATTGTATACTTTAAAATGGTGATTTTTACGATGTGAATTATATCTTAATAAAAAAATTTTTTAAAAGACGCGGCCCTTTCCTTCATGGTGCTAAAACGAACCGTTTACATGAGAGGGATAGAAACAGGTTCTGTGGGAGGATACAGCATGGCTTTCTCTCCTGCTCTGTGGACTTGGGGTCACACTCCTGGAATAAGTAATTTTTAAGTATTTAAACAGAGCCCTGAAGAATGAATTGAAGTTATTAGGTGAAGAGACTGATAGTACTGGAAATGAGGAAACAGGGAAGAATGTCTCAGATGGAATTAACAGCGTACAGTGAATTTCAGCCCTAACAGGTATAAGCTCCTACCTCTGTCACTGTGTAAGAGGGTCACAAACTATCATATAATGTTTATTATGAAAAATACTTACGTATCTCAGCTTCTTCTGGGGAAAACAAAGCATTTATTTTTCATGATTTGATTCTGAATATTTTAAAATTTTAGTCTTATGGCATTTTATAAGTTTAAATTTTTACAAAACTGGAGCTGTATCCTGGAATTTGCTTATGCTAGGGTTTTTTCCTCCCCTCTATCTATCATATTTTATAAGCCAAATTTCCAACCTTTCTTCCTATAGAAATTGTATTTTCATTCCTTTTGACAGTTTGAGGTTAATTTCAGATCCTTGTAAGGATTATTTACTATAGAGTTAGGATAAATACAGATATTTATTTCTTTTTGCTCTTAGGTAATAAAATGTTTTATTAAGAAGAAATTTCAAACGTACAAAAGTAGAGAAAAGTATGATCAACACTCATGTAATTAACAGTAGCTTCAGACATTTTCAACTCATGGCCAATCTTATTTTATTGTTTATCCACCTATTCCTTTACCTCCTGGGTTATTCGGAAGCAAATCTCAGGTGTTGCATCGTTTCATACATAGGTTTCATTTGTCTCTAAATGACAAGAATTCTTTTTTTTTAAACTTGTGTCATTGAATATTTTTTTGACTTGTAAATTTTTTTCGTCTGAAAACAAATTATTTAAAAAGTTACAATTATTGAAAATGAATACTCTCTTTTATACAGTTTTTTATTTGCTTACAATTTATTTTTTCTAATAAATATTGGCTATGCTTATAAAATAATAAAATTGATGTTATGAAAATGTGGTTCATGTATATAGCTTTATGCTCCTCGTTGTGATTAATTGTGATGAACTGGGACTTCTGCATGATAAAACTCTTCTCTCCAGCCAGTAATTATTCTCCTTTATCATATTCAGTGACCTTTGCCGTTCTAACTTCTAGGAGTGTCTGTGTCATTTCATATTATTGATTCCCACTCCTTAGTGAACACACATTTCTCCTGGCTTCCCTGACATTTGACTTTCTCGGTTCATTCCTGTGTTGGTGTGTTCTTTTTTCTTTTGATGCCCGCAAAAATGTGACTATATCCCACCCTTCCTCTATTCTTGAACCTCTGCCCTCTCTGCAAACAATTAGTTCTGTTCTTGTGACTGCATGAGACAGTATCTCTGTATACGTGAATCCCAAATATTTGTTACTGGTGAGTGAAAGAACCTCTTTTTAATGTTCTACTTGAATATTTATAAACATTCCCATGGTTATCCCATTGTTATCATAAATTCAGATCTTTAAAACTGAGTCCCTCTTCTTTTTTATTAATACTCATTCCCTTTCAGCTTTCTTCTATTGACAGATCACTGGATTTCTTTTCAGATCACTAGGCTAGAAATAGTCACATCTTCCTCTTCCATCAGCCTCCTGTGCATGTGCTATTATCTTGTCCTGTTAATTTTTCCTTCAAACTCTAGAAGTTATTTGCATTTGCATTATTTTCGCCTATTCTAGGCATTTTCTTCCTTTAGGAAACTTCCTCACTACTTTTAGGTCAGCTCTTCTCTGTGATTCCATGAGCCCCACGTGTGCTCCACTGTCAAGTTGATCTGTTTGTATGTTGCTCTCTCGTTAGAATTCGGGCTCTTCAGGGGCTAAGATTGGGGTTTTATTCATGCTCGCGCTATAGTCCATGAGACGTAATATTTGTTAAATGTTAATTGAATTGAATCCAACTCCTAATCTCTTTACCTGTACTCCTGCAATATCTCCTTCAGGCTTTGTCTTTCCCTTGCAGTACATCCTGTAAAGTAATCTTAGCACTTGGAGAATCTAATGAAAGCGATCGAGTCTCTAGCAGTGTATCCTGTAAATTTCCATCAAAGATCTCCTTGCAATCTAAAATTATTATTTATTTTCTTTTTTATTATGACTTTTTCCCCTGGAATCTACCCTCTATGATGGTAGGGACTGTGTCAGTTGTACAGATTTTTGTGTCCTTTAGTATAACCTTATACATGGCAGGACCTTCCCAAATATTTATTGAACGTGAATGGGTACTCTCCCTCCTCCCCAGTTGAGAGCAGTGCACTTAGACACAATACAGATAATTTCACAACGGTTACCAACTTTTGAATCTTTGCTGTATTATTGTCAGACTAATCTTTCTAAAACAATACTTTATTAATGAAAAGTCCAGTCAAACTTCTGTGCCAGACCTCAAATAGGTTCTGGGAATACAAAGATAAGAACATCATTCCTGTTTTCTATAGAGTTTAAAAACAGAGGAAGAAATGCTTGTCTCTATGAAGAGGTCAAGGAAAGCTTCCTAGAGGACATCTGGTGTCTCTAAGGTTTTTTTCAGCTTAAAGATTTTGTCATTCGCAGGTGCTCTTTTCTTTAGCAGTAGGCAAAATCCTGGGTAGCTGCTGAGAAGAGACTGAGGGTTGCCAGCAGGACGTTCTTGGCTGTTCCTGGGGCTGCCCTCATCCTGAGTGACTTGAACATTCACTTCAACCTGGGTGGGAACTGGAATTTAAATCCAGTTCCTTACTAGATGAGATTATGTTTAGATCATCCATTATTCTGTTAGCTGAGATAACTGAAAGGAGGATTCAGGAGTGTTCGACGTGGCTTCAGGGAAGCCAGTGCAGGCTTTTGTTGTTTGCCATTCGTTTGGATGTGGAATCAGGAGACGTTAGCACTTAGCACCGCTAAAATACAGTAGTCCCCCCTTATCTGTTGTTTCGCTTTCTGCAATTTGTTGCCTGCAGTTTGAAAATATTAAATGGAAAATTCCAGAAATTAACAATTCCTAAGTTTTAAATTGCTGGCTGTTCTGAGTAGTGTGATGGAATCTCGCACTGTCCTGCTCTGTCCTGCCCAGAATCATCCTTTTGTCCAGCAAATCCACGCTGTATATGCTACTGCCCATTAGTTGCTTAGAAGCTGTCCTGGTTATCAGGTTGACGGTTGTGGTATTGCAGTGCTCGTGTTCAAGTCACCCTTATTTTACTTAGTAATGGCCCCAAAGTGCTAGAGTGCTGATGCTGGCAATTCGGATACGCCAAAGAGAACTCGTAAAGTGCTTCCTTTAAGTGAAAGTTCCCAACTTAATAAGAAGGAGAAAAGTTATATGCTGAGGTTGCTAAGATCTACAGTGATGTTTTGTGGTATATTGTTATAATTTTTCTATTATGTTATTGTTGTTAATCTCTTGCTGTGCCTAATTTATAAATTAGACTTTATCATATGGACGTCTGTATAGGAAAAAACATGGTATATATAAGGTTTAGTACTATCTGCAGTTCCAGGCAACCACTGAGGGTTGTGGAACTATGCCCCATGGATAGGAGGGGACTGCTGTACTATAGAATTTACTTACTATTACGTTTATTTTCTCTTTTATTCCCGTTAGAATGTAAGCTCTACAACAGCAGAATTTTTGTCTGTTTTGTTCATTGCTCAATAACTATTTGTTGAATGAATACTCAGGAAGTCATTGGTAGCCTTAACAGAGTAGTTTAAGTGGAGTAGTGGGGATGCAAGTTGGTTTACATGATTGAGGATAGCCTGGCAGGCAGTTTAGTTTCAAACAGGAATAGTTTTTGTGGTTTTTTTCCTTTTTAAAAATTTGGTAAAGAGAATATTTATAGGGGCCGGCCCTGTGGTGAGTGGTTAAGTTCACGCACCCTGCTTTGGTGGCCCAGGGTTTCGCAGGTTCAGATCCTGGGTACGGACATGGCGCCGCTCATCAGGCCACGCTGAGGCAGCGTCCCACATGCCACAACTAGACGGACCCACAACTAGAAAAAATAGACAACTGTGTACTGGGGGGCTTTGGGGAGAAGAAGAAGATGAAAAGAAGATTGTCAACAGACGTTAGCTCAGGTGCCCATCTTTAAAAAAGAAAAAAGTATTTATAAAAATTCTCTTCTTAGTCAATTTTTGTTTCTTTTTCTGCTGGTAGCTTGTAAAATATTTTTTAAATTAACATGTCCTTTTAGATTTCTTTTTTGTAATTTATATAAGTTTTATAATCATTAAATTTATTACTGTAAATCATATGATTTCAACTTCTTATAATTTTTTAGATTTTGAGAGAAAGTGAAAATTTTAGGTAGTTTCTTCTTTAACCTAAATGCAGCTGTGAAATGATGTGTCAATAAATAGTTTTAGACCTTAGATTAATTTTATTTTTTAAAATTACAAGCAAATGTGCACCAAAAGTAAATATATGTTAAATGAGTTTACATTATTCAAAATTCTAGAATTAGACATCTGTCTAATGAAATCTGTTCTAAATGTTGCTAAATGATTAATAGTGATTAAAAGGTTAAATATAAGCTGAAGAAAGCTTTGAATTTTGAAATGTTTGCAACAGCTAGTAATCTGATTGATGCAGACGTTTTTGTCAAAGTTGAAAAAGTTAGAGCTAATTAATTTCTTGGGAGACATATGATGAAACTGTAGGTGTGATAACATATTTGAGTAACATATGGCAGTTATGGGCACCTTTCTAATGACCGAGCAGCTAGTTAAATATAGGATCTTTTGGAGTTTTCTTTCATTACCATTCTTTGTTGCTGTGTATCTTTAAACTAATTTTGTTTTCTAGAGGTCAGTACTCAGGATTTAATGATTTACGTTTAAAACGTTAATGTGAACATGTAATTCTATTCCAAATTGGCATAAATTTTAGTAAAAAGTTTACTTAAAAATACAACCAATCATTCTTTTCCTCTATGTATTCCTGTATTATACTTATGTGATTAAATACACCCAATATATGGGGAATTATACTCTTGTTACACATTGTTTAACTCAGATTATCCTTGAATAAGGACTAAAAAATGGTAGGTAGTTATCTTTGATATCTAGCACATAGAGGTACATGTTTTTAAAACTGAGCTGTATTTTTCTCTCATAAGGATTCACTGTTTGCATTTTGACTAATTTCTTTCCTTTCAGTCTTACTTTATGAATATTGCTTGATTATGACAACAGATTAAAAAGGGAATTAACCATTCTATTATTAAAATAGTATGTAACACCTTGGTAGAGGAAATTTTGACAAGAATTTTGCAAATAGAGGCAGTGTAAATAGTGACTTATAGTTCGTTTTCCTTTTTTAAGAGTGTGATTTTTACCAAAATTTATATGATTGTAATCTGGTGTATAAGTCTAAAATTTTTTAACTGTCATTCAAAAATATCCACAGTGAAATAAGAGTTCAGGATGAAAGATGCTTCTGTTGTGCTGCAGAGCCAGCCACTGGAGGGTGTCCAAGTCAGCTTCTCTTATCTCAATATTCTGCTGATCAGATCGGGAAAATGGAAAACCAAGTGAAGCTGGGATTCCCAAGTCCTCTGACATTAAAGCAGAAGTAGTGTTTGTGTCTAAAATGAAATAAGCTGAAAGGCACTGTTATTTGAAACTTTAAAGGAAAGATCATGTGTAAACTCTGGAATTGTCAAGGAGATAACTGTAAGATTCCTTTGGTTTCTTCTCTAGATACTATTCAGAATATTACCGCACTTTCGAATATACTTGCTTTAAAACTTTGCATACAGTTAGAGGACCTAACCCGTCTAGACACCTCCCAAACTGATTTACTAATCTTTTTTGATATTACCGTAATTGTTTTCATTTAAATTTGAGTATCCTACGAAGAATTTTGTGGACATCTGTTCTATGAATTCTTCCTTGTTCTAAATCTGTTGCAAAATTTTCCTTGTCGGTTGATATGCTTTTAGCCAGTGGTGGTGGAGACGGATATCCGGAGGGACTGCTGGAATGTGTTGTCCCAGGTGGGCTCTGATCTCGGGTCTTCAGTGGCATCATAAAGGCGAGCTGGCACGTGATTCACAGTAAGACGCCGGCTTCTCAGTTATCTAACACCACTTGTAAAATTCGGATTATTGCCTAATTATCTGTGAACACCCAGTTTTAAAGAGAGCAGGATTCCCTGAAATACAGCTTACCAGTTTGACAATGACTAGTGATTTATTTTGGGGCTGTCAACTTTACATAATTTAATTGGTAAGATTGGTACAGTGGTTAGATCTCCAGCAACAAAATCCTAGTGAATAAGCTATTTATTCACTTTCTAAAACTTAGTGGGCGTTTCAGTAAAGTGATGATTTAGAAATTAACTGATTGATTTTATTCATTATCAACAATAAAATACACTTTAAACTGGGTCATTTTTCTTTCTTTTTTTTTTTAAAGATTTTATTTTTCCTTTTTCTCCCCAAAGCCACCTGGTACATAGTTGTATATTTTAGTTGTGGGTCCTTCTAGTTATGGCATGTGGGATGCCGCCTCAGCGTGGCCTGATGAGCGGTGCCATGTCCACGCCCAGGATCTGAACTGGTGAAACCCTGGGCCGCTGGCTGAAGCGGGGCTCGTGAACTTAACCACTGAGCCACAGGGTCCATCCTCATTTGTCTTTATTAAAGTAATAATCCACACAATTTTGTGTAGCTAGTAGGCAGTATTAATGGAAAGATAACTTTTCATTCAGTAGGAAAATTTGATATTTGATTTGATTTCATAGTTGAGTAATTACACTTAGAAATAGCATTTTTTTGCTTTCATAAGTTGTTAAAATATTTTCTATTCAGATAAGTCTGTCTACGTGTCATAAAGTAAGTAAATGACAGATATCAGGTCTATAAGCCAACATTAAAATTCACTATAGAATACTTGGCCCCAATCCTGAAAGCTATGGTTCATTCTAGAAATGTTTCTGGAACAGTGTGTGAATGATTTTGGAAGATTAGAAGATTTGCATTTTAAATACGGTGTCAACAATCTTTACCTTGCCACGCATAAATTACATTCCGCAATGTGCTCAGGTCAGTGTTTTAACCATTGACATATCTTATTTATTTTCTGAAATTACTCTGTAAGTCTTGAAGGCACTTAGGGTTGAAAAAGAGGGTTTGAGAGAAAGTATGTTAATAGTCTTATTAATAGTGTGGGAAAACAGTCCATTTTGTGGAGCACGATGCACTCTGTCACACAGAAATGTTTTTTGGATGCTTTCATAGCCATCTGTAGAGGGTGGATCATTGATTATACATAAGTCAGATAAAAAAGATAATTTTGACATTATCTTTCCTACCCTAAATACCTTATTTCTGTAAAATGTTATGTTAGCTTGATCAGCTCATTACAAAGGGGTTTCAAAGTGGGCAATTAAAAATATATATAGTAAATTCATTGTTTATGATTTTATTTTAGTATTTGCTGTTGACATGAAAAAATTTAAGAACAGATGATCAGCAATCTAGCTTGAGAATAATTTTTTTTTGCCTCTAGGAATGAAAGATTAATTTTAATAAACATATTTTAAATTTTTCTATTTCACATAATTTAGTCACTAAATACATGCCAGAACTTTTTGGAAACTTAGAATTACTATGAAGATATTAAACTTATTCTTCAGCAATTTGGGCAAACTGTAGATGCTTCATTCATTTACAGTTACTGGATATACTGACAAAAATCTGTTATTTTGACTTGTAGAAATTGTCCTAGCATTATAATTTCTTACAAGATAGTGGAATTGGATTAGTATCAGTAGTTGAGCCAACAAGAAAGATTCCAGGATTAAGGAACCAAATTTCTGTGCATTTGGATTTAACAATAAAATGCTTAGTATATTTCTTAAAATGCATATATATTATATTTCTTAAAATACATGCACATTATTTTCCTTGGAAAAAATGTCTTTAACTGGTACCTCCTCCTAGCTAACACTAAATTTTACTCTGTATCAGGCATAGGACTGTGTGCTTTGCATATAGTATGTTATTCAGTGTGTTTAAATGATTGACGATAGAGCAGAGAAAGATGGTTGGATCTCTGGTTATATAGTCTGGGAGTGGTCTGCCTGATTTGGGCCCAGACATCTAGATAACTGAGACAGGCCCTTTATTGATACGTTTTGATGCTGTAGCTGACTGCCAGATGATCCTAGGGATTTGGGAAGTCTTTCTAAATGATTGTTCCTTGCATGACTGAGTTTTCAGGAGCCAGGGAAGATGTTCTATCAACTCCTAAGCTTTAAATTTAATATTTGGGATTCAGTAAGTACTTGGAGCAGAGTGAAGGGAAAGGGCTTACGGGAATGGGAGCTGAGTGTGCCTGCAGCCAGCTGTTCCCATCCATTCATTTATCCATTCAGTCAGGAAATAGTTATTGAGTACCTACTGTGTTCATGGAGCTTAAATACAGGTGAGGGAGAGAGCAAATGAAGAAGATAGATACATAAAGCATACGGTATGTTGGACACTAGAGAAGAATTAAGGCTGGGAGAGAGGACATGAAATATCAAGGTTGGCAGGGGTTGGGTGGGGGTCATCTGGTTTGAAATTTTAGATAGGATGGCCTGAAGGATGTGAATTAATACCAGCCATGTGTGGGGGACAGCCATTCCAGAAAGAGAGGGTAGCTAGTGTAGAGACCCTGAGACAGGAGCCTGCCCCGTGTATGACCCCTGCGAGACTTCCTTAAGTAACTCCCTGAGTGCACTTGCCCATAGCCTGTTGTACCTCAGGTGGATAAGCATGGGCCAGGGGAGAGGTTCCATTTGATGAGGTGCACCTCCTATGGTGGTGGACTTATCACTGAGTAAAGTCTTGTCCTCCACTACCTGATTGCTGGGCTGCTTTGGTTTGTGCAGATGGTTAGGCAAGGAGTGTAGCAAACCCTGGCCTCTTCACATCTGAGGATGCTATTCCTGGCAGAAGCCATTACCTCCGTGAGCTAGGGACTTTCTCAGCTGACAGGATGGACACCTCGAGTGTAAACCACACATATCATTGCCTACAGTGCAGTTTGGGACTGTTGGGGCAAAAATGTATAGAAGTACTGTGGTATAAAAATTAGATCCCTTCATTTATGTAGAGGTGCCTTCTGATCATACTGTATATTGTCGCAAGGAATAAACTGAGTCCATGAAGTATGTTCCTTAATGTCACAAAAGTGTGGCTACTTTGCTGGTAGTAGAGACTGATTTTCTTAAGTTACACATAAAATTAGCTTCTTTATAGGGGGCTGGCCCCGTGGCCGAGTGGTTAAGTTCGCGCGCTCCGCTGCAGGCGGCCCAGTGTTTCGTTCGTTCGAATCCTGGGCGCGGACATGGCACTGCTCATCAAACCACGCTGAGGCAGCGTCCCACATACCACAACTAGAAGAACCCACAACGAAGAATATACAACTATGTACCGGGGGCTTTGGGGAGAAAAAGGAAAAAAATAAAAAAAATCTTTAAAAAAAAAAAAATTAGCTTCTTTATAGCTACTTATGGCTCTTGGTCTAGCTTTACTTTTTTTTCTCCCTGTTGCCTAATAGTTTCTTTCTCCTTTAAAAAAAATTGTTCAAAAATGTAATTGATTCAGGCCAGAAGAATGCTTCAAACATACATTTACAGTAGGATGAAAGATTATAAAGTGGACTTTACACTGGTCACCATGCAAGTGAAGAAAAAGGATGTGACCAGTGACCCCAGCAGCCATCCACAGCCCTTCCTGCTCACATCTGCTTTTCCTTCCCCTAGAAGTAAATGTTCTCTTGACTTTTATGCTGTTAACTTACCTGGTTTTATTATAGTTTTAGCACATATATGTCTCCTAAAGAATACAGTGTTTCCTGTGTTTGAAATTTATATAAATTGGAACAGTGTTTTATGCATTCTTTTGTATCTTACTTCTTTCACTCAATATTAGGTTTGTAAGATTCATCCTTGTTTAGTGCAGCTTTAGTCCATTAATTTTCTTGGCTGTATAGTATTCCATGCTGTGACTAGATCACAACTTATTTATCCTACTGTAGGATAGATATCCTACTTATTTATCCATTCTACTGTAGAAGGGCATTTCAATTATTTCCGGTTTCTTGTTATTACAAACAGTGCTACTCTAAACATTGTTATACATGTCTCCTGGTGAATATATGCACACATTTCTCTCAGGGTTTATATCCAGGAGTGGAATTACTGAGTCATAGGGTATGCATATTCTCAGCTTTACCAGGTCATGACAAACTGTTCTCCAGAGTGGGTGTACCAGTGTCCATTTTTGCCAACAGTATTTGCTCTATATTGTCTCCAACTTTTGGTGTTATCAGACTTCTGATTTTTGCTAACGTGGTATGTGTGTGTGGGAGTGTCTTATGGTGGTTTTTATTTGTAATTCCCTGATTGCTAATGAGGTTCAACGTTTTTTTCACATTTGTCATTCTTTCATTTCTTCTTATATCTAAGATCTTTTTTCTGGGATGGTGTTTTTTTTTTCCTTCTGAATATATCCTTTAGAACTTCCTTTAATACAGTTAGAAAGTGGCAAACTCTTTTAGTTTATTTTTTTAATGATAAAATATACATATAAAAATAACCATTTTAGCCATTTTTAAGTGTACAGGTCAGTGGCATTAAGTACATTCATATTGTTGTGCACACGTCACCACCATCCATCTCTAGAACTCCTTTCATCTTGCAAAACTGAAACTCTATATCCATTAAGTGATAACTCCCCATTTCCCCTTCCCCAAGCCCCTGGCAACCACCATTCTACTCTAGGTACTTCATGTAAGTGGGGCCATGCAGTATTTGTTCTTCTGTTGTTTCCTGTAGCATAGCGTCTTCATGACTCATCCATGGTCTAGCATGTGTCAGATTTTCCTTTTTAAGGCTGAATAATATTCTGTTGTATGTGTATACCATGTTTTGTTTATCCATTCATCTGTTGATGTCTTTTACTATTTATTTGTTTGGAAACGTATTTATTTTGCCTACATTCTTGAGGGATATTTTTACTGAGTATAGAGTTGTAGGTTGGGGTTTATTTTCTTTTGTTCACTGAAGATATCATTCCTCTGTTTTTGAGTTTCCACTATTATTATTGAAATGTTAGCTGTTAGTGTAACTGTTGGGCAATGGAATGTAGTCTGTTTTTTCTCTGGGTGGTTTTAAGATTTTTCTCTTTGTTTTGTGCCTAGATAAGGATTTATTGTTATTTGTCCTGTCTCTCTGTTCATCAGCTATCTTTCATACATGCATGTCTTTCAGGAAAATTCTTAGCCATTCACTCTTCAGATGCTTTCTGCAATCCATTCTCTCTCTGATCTTCTAGGATACCAATTAAAAACATGTAAAATCTTCCCCATGTGTACCCTATGTATCTTATCCCTTTTCTGTGTTTTCCATCTTTTTGTGCTTCTTTCTAGATAGTTTCTTCTGACAGTCTCTTAGTTCACTGTTATACTCTTTAGTGGCATCTAATATGCTATTAAACTTGCCCATTGAGTTATTATTTTTGTTCATTGTATTTTTCAGTTCTAGAATTTATGTTTGTGTCTTTCAGATGAGCTATGTCACTTGTGTAGTTTTGTACTTCACTGCTGAAAATTTCAAGTTTGAACATATTAAGCTCAGTGGTTTTATCTACACTCTCTGATACTTTCAGTATCTAAAATCCCCATAGGTCTATTTTTGTAATTTGTTGTTTCTGTTGTTTTTTGCCTCTGGTGTGTTGGCTCATCACGTGCTCATTGTAAATAATGTCGATTCTCATTATTCATGGTAGCTATGATATACAAAGTGGTTGCAAATACTGAATCATTGCTTCCAGGGGAAATACAAAGTTAGGTTCCTGCAAAGTTCTGGTCACAACATTTTCATCAACTGATCAATACATAACCTTGTTTTACGTGTGTTTCTATTTAGAGACACCTTATTTAATATATATTATTGATTTATTAGCGTTGAACTCACAGCCCACAGCTCTGTAACTTGTGCCTGAGTAAAGCTTATGGAACACATGTATTTTTCCCTGTAAAGCACATCATAGCTTTCCTGAGCTTAGAAGCACTAGACAGCACTTCAGCACTACTTTTGGGGGCCATTTAAAAGGATGAAATCACTAACAAAAAGCACAAAAATGTGAAAAGTAGGGCACTAAATGTACTGTGAAAGGGACACTTGTTTGTAGTAGGAGAGCTGACGCCAGAAGGCAGGGCCTCGCTCAGCTTCACCTGGGAGTGTACACACTGGACGCCTCGGACTTTGTGCAGCTTGCGCGTCTGCAGATGCACCAGAGCAACCTGTGTATTGATTTTCGGATTGTAAATAAATCTTAGTGAGCAGGCAGATTTGTGAATCAGAATCCAGGAATAATGAGAATTGACTTTGTACGCTAGGCATTGTATTTGAAAATTATTTGTAGAAATATGAAGCCTTGACAAAGGGATTTTCTTTTGTATTTGCCAGATGCCTTGTGGGCATTAGCAATCTAGGAGCCCTTTAATCCAAGCTCAGGTCCTGGGGTTTGCTGGTCCGCTCCGAAGTGGTGAAGGCAGGCTGCAGATCTGTGCAAGATCTAGTTTACTTTTGGTGTTCCCTTCCTGTTAGAGAATAATCCTTTGTGCTTCCAGCTTAACGTGGGATTTGGTTTATCAGAGTCCTCATTTTGTCTAACATTTTAAATTATTCTCAGTGGAGTATCCATCTGAATTACCTAATCTGACGTTTACGGAAATACAACCTCCCTTCCTTTTTCCTTTCTTCTTAATTTTAATGTCTCCTGCCTTTTTCTCATGATTTTCATGTTACTGTATCCTCTCTTCTCTTCTTTTGAGTTTTCTTTGGTATCTGAAGCATTTACTGTAATTGTTATAAGATTGAATGTTCTAGTTTAACTACACTAAGATATGGCCTTCAGTTCACTTTAATAATATCAGAAATAAATTTACTGACTTAAAAATAAAGAAACTTGGGAGTTAGAACAAGATCCTGAATTTTTTAATCTGTTTTTCCCCCCTTTTTTTTTCAATTTAAAAAATTAATCCTTAGCCTTCATATTATTTTGGAAAGATATAAAGCATGACTTCTTACTTTAGCTTTCACGTAGGTTTTTCTTATATTATATGATATGAGACTGACTACTGTGGAGAAGTTAAATTTGATTAATGTTACCCTCTTATCAAAACTGTCCTTGTTCCTTCCATGCTGTTTTCCAGCAGCAGCCCCAGTGATCCTGTTAGAACTGAAGTCTGATGATGTGGCTTCTCATCTCACTCAGAGTGAAAACCATAGTTCTTTCTGGGATCTACAGGGTTCTAGATAATCTGGGGCTCACTCTTACCTCTCTGGCCCTATTTCCTACTATTTCCTCCCTTGTTCTTCATGCTCTAATCATTCCAGCTTTTTTTCCTTCCTGGAACATGTCAGACATGTTCCCTTCTCAAAGCTTTGCTGCCTTCTATGTCAAGAAAGCTCTTCCCCCTAGATATGTGTGTCTAGCTTCCTCACATCTTTTCAATTTTCCTTAGAAGTCACCTTCTCAATGACACCATTGTTGGGTTACCTTATCTAAAACTTCAGTCCTCTCCCACAACACTTGTTGTTCCCTTTTTCCCTGTTTTGTGTTTTTTTCCTTAGCACTTACCCGTATCTAACATACTGTATGCTCTGTTTATTTCTCCCCCATCAAAATATAAACTCCATGAAAGTGATTTTTGCCCACTATTTTTTACTCTATTCCCAGTGCCTGTCATAGATGAGGGCACTCAATATTTGTTGAATGAATAACAAATGAATGAATGAAATTTATTACTAGAACCTGTTTAATTAAGAGCTTTAATTGTTAGATAAATTTATATATCAAAATGCAAGTAGGGAATGTGCAAGTGTAAAAACCGTCACATTTATTTTTTATTGATATTTTGAAATAATTTCAAACAGAAAAGTTGTAAGAATAACTCAAAGGCTTTTCTCCCTGATCCATTTGAGTCTAAGATGCTCCATTACCCCTGAATACTTTGGAGGATTTTTGTTACAAACAGGGTCATTCTTCTATATGTGAGGGGAGTATAAGTATTAAGTCAAGAGATTAATATTGATCCATCAGTCACTACCATCACATCGTCAGCCCCTGTTCACGTGTTGCCAGTTCTTCCAGTAATGTCTTTTCTTGAAAATTCTAGTCCAGAATCTTGAAGTGGATTTGGTTGTGAGGTCTCTTGGTCTCCTTTAACCTGGAATGATTCCACAGTCTTTACTTTTATGACTTTGATGCTTTTAAAGATCACATGCTGGTTATTTTGTAGAATGTCCGTCAATTTGGGGTTGTCTGATGTTTCTTCATGGTTAGATCCAGCTTGTACGTTTTTGGCAGCAATGGCACGGAAGTGATGCTGTGTTCTTGTTGTAGCCCCTAATTTATCCCATTACTAGTGATGTTAGCTTTGATCACATGATTAAAGTAGTGACTGCTAGTTTTCTACACTGTGAAGGTACTCTTTCTCCTTTTGTTGTTGTTATATTGTAGAGAGATCATTTGAGATTAAGTAAATATTACCTTCCCATCGGTGATTCACCAGTTAGTCTTAGTGTTTGTTGATGTTTCTTGCCTGATTTAATTGTGACTAAGATGGGTGTCAAATGATGATTTTCTAATTCTGTTATTTTGTCTACATTCATTCATTGTGATTCTGCTATAAGGAGTCTGTTTATTTATTTATATCAGTATGGGCTCATGAATTCTTGTTTCATTCAGTGAGTTATAATTCTTTATTGTTTTTGTTTATTTTCATTCTCAGATTGTTTCAGCTTTGGCCAGTGGGAGCTCCTTCCAGCTTCTGTGTGCTTTAACCTGTCTTCATCATTCTTTGAACACTTGCTTACTGTCTGCACAACAAGATGACTCAGGCTCACCTTGCAGTATCCCTGCCCCAACTCTGGAATCGGCTGTGCTCCGAGGAGTCCTGGTTCCTTTTTCTATAAGAATGGTGTTTAGAATACCAACTCTGGGTGCTAGTTCTGTTCGTCGTATTGGATGTCACTATTTTCAGGCCCTTTTGGTAAATAGTTAGGAAATATATGTATGTATGTATGTGTATACATATATACACATATTTATATGTATTTTAATTTCTGCATCTGTATATTGATTCTATCTTTGCCCTTTATATATTTATAACTTCCAGTGAGAAATTTAGGTCCAACTATCTTCAGTATATTACTTATTTGATCAATCTCCTGTATGTAACCACTCTCTTAATCATGCTGGCCACCACTCCTTGTGGCCACTTACTTGATTGGGCTCAGGTCCCTGTTCTAGCTTCCCCACTGCAGGACCTGCAGATTCCTGAGTCCCTTGGCCATGCCTAATGACTGAAGGAAGAAGAAAAGCGCCTTCACATTTTACTGTGCACTTTGGAATTCTGTAGCCTCCTGCTGTGAGCTTTTAGGTGAAGTTGCCTTATAAGAAGGGGTTCTTCTACTGTTTGAGTAATGGTTCTTCTTTGATGAGGTGCAGGCTGTGGATAAGTCTTAGATTTTTATTCTAGTCTCTGTGAACATGGTTTGCTATGTTCCGAACTTATCTAATGGCTAACTTACAGCAAAGCTTGTTATAGTAAAATTATACTGTATAAGAAAATGGTTTGGAGAACCCTGAGAGTGTTCTTTGTAATTTAATTTGTAATTCTGATAACATGAAAGAGCATGATTAACGTGAAGCTCATTTAGCTAATAGTTCTGCTCTTTTACCAGCTAATCTATCAATATGTTAGTAATTATAACATTTCAAAGATTTACTTAGACTTTAACTCTTAATTTTTAGTCACTTGTGGGTTTGCAAAAGTTATAAAAGGCATGTAAAGAGCAAGAAGGAGCCAGTGTGAGAAGAATTCGTAAAGGATCTTGAGTGATGCATTTATTCATTAATTTGGCAAATATTTAATGACTGTCTCATAAACATCAAGCATTTTTCTGCTGGGCAGATTGTGAGTCAAAATCGACAGGGTTGTTGCCCTCGTAGAATAAGCTTTCTCTCAGCACTGTTGGAGCAGGTAGTTCCCCTTTGCTATAGGAGGCCGCCTGTGCATTGGAAGGTGTTCAGCAGTGTCCCTGGCTTCTCTACCCACTGGATACCAGAAGTCCCTCCCCGTCTCGCCCCTGCCTTGAGATAACCAAAAGTGTCTCCAGATATTGCCAAATGTCCACTGGGGGCAGGCAACAAACTCACCACTCCTGGTTGCGTTCTGCTGCTCTCAGAACCGAAAATCAAGTGCAGATACAGATACTACACAGCTAATCATTCAAGTATATATATTTCATTATAGATATGATGATGTATATTCAGTTAGATATACAATGACCAACTGTGATAAATGCTAATTATGAGAAGTATAAAAAGCACTGAGACTATCATCGAGAGAATGATAACGCCATACTGTATTTGGAGTTTGGTCAACAGAGCAAAATTTTTATTGAGTATGTGTTAGGTACGTGATGTGAGAAAAGAAAAGAAATTTAAGATAAGGCCTTTAACGTTAAGGATAGGCTGACTATATAGTGTATTATCCAAACCAGGACTCTTGTAAGAGTGTAAGAATACACTGTTAATAATGAAGCTGGGACAATAGGCAGAAATGAGGCAAATCCTACATAAAGACTTCCATAATCTACTTCCAAGCTTCCATAATCCACTTAGGGAAAAAGACCAATATTTGAAACATGTAGAGAATACTTCAAGGCAATTTATCAATTAAGTGCTGAGCTCTGTCACGTTAGTAGTAAGGAGGTGGTTCACTGTTCTACCCCATCTTGACTTTACAGAAGGCTTCTTGGAGAATGATGGGATTCGAACTTTTCAGCCTAGTTCTCAAGGTTCTCTCCGACATGTCTAAGGTGTTCTGTTCAGTTCGTGCGTTCTGCTGCTTAATCTCCTAGCCTGCTGCAGAGCGTGAGCTTGGTGCAGCAGACCACGGAGAACCACTGGAGAGGGCTGATGAGGCGTTAACAGGATGACATTGTATATCCCCTGGAGAAACCATTCCTTTCTATACCAACCTTGGTAGTATCAACGTGGGGTTACAAAAGAACAATATCATACAACTGTCAGGTATGTATACTGAAAGGAAAATTCTGTCTTAAACCAAATGTCAAAGTCTCTTATAAAATACTGATTTTCTGGGATCATTCTTATACTAACTTAACTTCATATTTTCTGATTTTCTTTTTTAAATGTTGCTTTTATTTTGATTTCTTGTACTACTTAAGACCCCATACACATTATAAATTTAAGTTAGTAGTCAAGCTATTTAACATTTTAAATTACCTTTAATGGTTTAGGCCTGCCTTTGCACTTACTCCTCTGAGTCATTTTGTGTTCTGGTTACCTGCTGAGATCAGATATTGGTGGAGGGAAGATTGTAAATTTTGAAATATGGGGCATTTGGGGAACTTAAGGCAGATCAAGATGGTATGACATGATGGAAGAGGCGTGAAGACCTTGAAACCAATAGAAATAACAACAGGATGTGGGAGAAAAGTATGTATTGGGAAAGGATCTAGGAATTATGCCAAGGGTCCACTTACCCGTTTCAGATATTTGCTTATGGCCAATTCTGTGCTTGGAAAGAGGGCTAAAAACATTAACTTATTTTTCCCCACCCTTCCATTCCAAGGACCTAGATTTAAGGCTGGTTTAACTGGTACCAATTAGTGCTATTTAACTGAGTTAAATAGACCTTTATGATGACATCCTCAAATTTAACAACTATTGATAGCTTTAGTCTCTGGAACAAAGCCTTCAGAGTTCCCAAAGCTATCAGTGAATTTAAAGAGTACAGCCCACTTATAAACCAAGGAGTTACCTGCAAAGTGTTTCTCTTATTCAAAATTTAAAGTCTATTGTGTTTGAAAAAGTAAAATAAAGAGTTGCAAGCACCAAATCTAAGACTCGTGTGTAATTGAAATGAGGTTGTTTTAGAAAATTAAATTTGGCAAGTGATTAATCCTTAAAAAGGAATAATCATTTTATCTATTTTAGGGAAAAATTAATTTAACAAACCTATTATTATGTGAAATTTAGGTAATGAACATGGTCAGTACATAATTTCCGTAACATTTATAGCATCGATTACAAAAAAGGCTGAATTAGTATCATGAAATACAAAGAATGTTCATCTCACAATCAGAGCTGTTCGGAAAGCACTGCTCATGGTCACTATAATTAATTCAGCATTTCAGGACTATTTGAAATGCTATGCCATATCACTTTACTAGATACACCTTCAGGTGCTAATGTGCTGGATTTGGGATAAGTGTCAGATTTTTTTACTTTCCAATATTGAGTAGATTTTTTTCTTAGTTTAAAATGTTCTCATGTCCAGTGATTTTTGATTTTGTACCAGACGTAAAGAAACTTCCAGTTAATGCTGAATAATGAAACGGAGGCCTCTCGGCAAGCACTGTCTCAGGCCCTGTACCTAGCATCAGCCCTGCCTCGGGGGCTGCGATCTGACAGCCAGACTTCTGCAGATGGGCTCTCCCACCCGTCCCTGGGGCTAGTGGGGCTTTGCCTGGGTGGTCTGTCTGTGTGAATAGCAGATTGCCCACTCAGAGTCGGCTGAGGCAGTTGT